>NW_028261392.1:24092596-24251346 GCF_051295495.1 Thamnophis sirtalis | reverse complement strand
CAAAATAAATAAATACGAATTGGGTTCAGACTTACTATTACTACTATGTAAGTACCCTGAAAATTATATTCTAGTGGTAATTGAAAATACGTTAGATTGCTTGACAGAAAAAAAGATGTTTTCTATGTGATTAGAGTGCCTAGAAGTAGGAATAATTCATTTACTCACTCATAACCGATAACTAGTGCTATAGTTAACAATCAACTGGTGGCCATTAAATTAGTTATGGAGGATATCAGGATGCGTAAGGCTTACAAATATCAGATCTATGCACACTAATGCAAGCTTTCCACAGGATATTTATTTTAATGTGTTTGGTACAGGGTAGTCTATTAGCCACACTGAGGAAGGACAGCTATTCCTCAAAGTGCAACCATTCATTTAGTGATTGTTTAGTGACATTACAACCACACTGAAAAAAGTGATTTATGACCATTTTTCACACCTACAACTCAGGGGTGGGCTTCAAAAATCGCAACAATGGATTCGCTGCCCCATTGCTGGGTGGGCGTGATCTAGTAGGCCTCCTGCACCATGGTGTGGGGGGGCAGTTTTTCACCCTCCCCAGGCTCCGGAGACTTCAGGCTTCCCAGCCTCCAGGAGGATAAAAACTGCTTCCACCCGGGCTCTGGACGCCTTCCGGAGGCCATAAACAGGCCAGTTTCTGGACTTCCGGAATGTCTGGTAGGCCTATTTCCCTCCTCCCAGAGCTGCCTCATGGGCCTTGCAGTTACCTGGCATGATGAATGGGCTGCATGGAGACTCCTGGGAGGGGCGAGGTAGGGTGGGCATGGCCAGCCAGGGGTGGTATTTGGGGATTCGCTGAACTTGGCAGAATCCTAGCTAGAGGAACGCCCGAACCCGTGCAAACCCACCCCCAGCAGCCCACCCCTGTTACAACTGCTTCCCCAAGGTCATGTGATCAAAATTTGGGTGTTTGGCAACTGACATGTGTTTATGACAGCCACACTGTCCTAGGAACATGTGATCACCATTTGTAACCTTCCTAGGCGGCTTCCGACAAGCAAAGTGAATGGGGGAAACCAGATTTGCTTAATGACTGCATGATTCATTTAACAACTACAGGTATCTTCTTAACAACTGTGGCTGAAAAGGTGGTAAAGTAAGGCACAACTTACTTAACTGCCTTGCTTAGCAGCAGAAATTTTGGGCTCAGTTGTGGTCATAAGTCGAGGACTACCTATAGTGAAGGAAGATTTACTGAGCCTTTTTGTTTTCTTTTCTTTTTTCAAGATAGCATGCCAACAAATGCTTTTGCTTTACTTCATCTTCTATCTATGTTTGGTTTCCTGGTTATAATTATTGCTTCAGATGGTTCTTTTCTCTTATGATTGGTGATTACAGCATTTTAAACTACCTACATATTTTTTTCCCACCCATTTAAAAAATACTTCTTGGCCAGCTGTGGTTTTTGGTGTAGAGACAGAAGGGAGGAAATGAAGCATTACAAACCTAATTGCTGATCATTATTGATTCTGAGAAGGAGAGCAATGGTGATGAACAAACCACCAACGCTCAATAGGTCTGAGGTCTCTTGACTGCTTGAAGATGGCAAGCAAGTGTTCCTTACCTCCAGCAGGGAAAGATGCAGCCTAAATATTCAACTAAGGGTGAGTGATTGTGAGCACAATAGTCCAGCAACATTTTGAGGGTCAAGATCAGAGGTGGTATTCAGCAGGTTCTGACCAGTTCTGGAGAACTGGTAGTGGAAATTTTGAATAGTTTGGAGAACTGGTAAATGCCACCTCTGACTGGCCTCGCCCCCATCTATCCTCTGCCTCCCAAGTCCCCTGGAGTAGGGAGGGAATGGAGATTTTACAGTATCCTTCCCCTGGAGTAGGGAGAGAATTGAGATTTTACAGAATCCTTCCCCTGGAGTTGGGAAGGAATGGAGATTTTACAGAATCCTTCCCCTGGAGTGGGGAGGGAATGGAGATTTTACAGAATCCTTCCCCTGGAGTTTGGAGGGAATGGAGATTTTACAGAATCCTTCCCCTGGAGTGAGGAGGGAATGGAGGTTTTACAGTATCCTTCCCCTGTCATGGCCACCAAGCTATGCCCACAGAACTGGTGGTAAAAAAAAAATGAATCCCACCACTAGTCAAGATACCAAAATGTACCATACCTCTTTTCTATGAAATACATGCATTCACCCACATATAAAATCATAAATGAGAAAATATAGGGAAAGAAGATGTTAGATTTACTGTACATTTAAATCCTATCTGAGGAGCTCAAAGTAGGTTGCATGGAGCATCTTTTCTAAATTTGTCCATGCAACAGAAATCCTGCGAAGTAGGTTGGAGTGAGAAAATGAATGTCTGGAATCATCCAGCAAGCTCCATAGTCAAATGGAAACCTGAAGTTACTGAAGCTCTTCACTTTAACATTTACATTCTAATATAGTTGACTTAGGAACCCAATACCACTAGTGGAGATGGTTACTGGACCAATAGTAGATCCCACTTCCCCCTCTATTCATTATGCCCCCTTCCTCCCCATCTTTTAGTTGTCTGGTAATGAGATGGGCAGAAAGCAAATTTAATGATGGACAGACGGATGGATGGATGGATGGATGGATGGATGGATGGATGGATGGATGGATGGATCAATTGATTGTAGGCCATGGAGATCTGTATCAAACCTGGCTTCACAAGTTGCTGATACTTTCCTTGAAAGTTTCTCGTAATTAAGCTTTGCAATATAATTGAAATATCAGTATAAAAAGCATATGAAAGTAAAGATGTAAGGGAGAGCAAAGTAATCTCCTTACCCACTTTAGAATTTAAACCTTTTGGTCCTGTATGCATTACAAGAACTATTGAATAAGATTTTAACCACATGAAGATTGTCCTTTATAGCAGTGTTTCTCAACCTTGGCAACTTGAAGACGTCTGGACTTCAACTCCCAGAATTCCCCAGCCAGCATTCGCTGGCTGGGGAATTCTGGGACTTGAAGTCCAGACGTCTTCAAGTTGCCAAGGTTGAGAAACACTGCTTTATAGTGTAGCAGTCCTTAAGAAAGTTTCATTCTCAATACTTAGGCAAACAAACAAGTGCAGTTTTCATTTCCCCCTGCTCTTGCTTCTAAATGTCATATACAATTTGCTTCTGTAAACTAATTTGTTCTCTGCTGTTAATGTACCTCTCCCATTTTATTCCGTTTGAATGTTCTGCGGAAATTCATATAATCAACATCAAAATGAAGCATAATGAAAAGAACAAAATGGCAAAGGATCACAGTGTTTTTCTTTGCTAAAATTAAATGATAATTAAGACTAGCTAGAAGAGGATTGTGATGCTCTGTATGTTTGCCACGTGAAACCCTTGACACCTAAAGTGCAGCACAGCTCTTGAAAGTTAGAACAAAGGTGTCTTTGTGTGGCTTGTGTTAGTCTTTTAACAATCTTGTCATCAAATGTGCACACTTAAATAGTTGAAAGCGTTCATTGTCCTGCTTAGGCATCTGTGTGATTACTGCACATTCTTCGTACAGTCTCTGTGGTGTGCTCGGTTGACTTCCAACAGGCATTGTTTGATGCACTTATGGAGAGACTTAGGAAAGTCACCTTCTGGTTAATCAAGAAACATTTGCGTTGGATGAGGCCAGGAATCCAATGTTATGAGATGACTAAACTGTATAAGGGTTAAACAGTAAGTGAAAAAAGGAAGACAAGTAATCTTGGGATAATCTTTTCTGTTTCTAGCTCTGCGCTTGAGACCCATGAAGCAGTAATGGCTTTGGTGTTTTACCCTTAGGAAAAGGAATTGAAAAAAGGGCAAGATTTCTCTTTTTGGAGTGATAGTAGGGCATGTTTGAAATGTTGTGAGCATTGCTTAAGTACTTTCACAAAATGGTGTTCATGTAAATGTGCCCTACTTAAAAATAGGCAGACGAATGGGGTTATCTTTAAAAGTATATTTTAGTTCCTTTTTTATGGCTAAGGAGCTATTTAGATTAAATTTTGGGATTTACTAGTTGGGAAGGGAAGAAGCCATCTCAGAGGGTCCTCTTCCCCCTTAGATTGTGAAGAGGATCTTTAAAGGATGCTCTATGTTAGCACTGTTGAGCTAAGTGGGATTGGAAGGTTGGGACGTTAGGTATCAAAGCATGGAATAAGGGGAAGGGGGTCTACGACGATTAGCCATGGCCAACTCACTGTGGCCAACTTGTCATGGCCAACTTGCCATGGTCAACTCATCACAGGACAACTCACTGCAGGACAAGAGTTACACTAATATCAAAGAAACAATGGAACAGAATCACTGAAGAAAGGATGCAAAAGGAGGGACAGAATGAAATGTGAATGGCAAAAATTAAAGTAATTTTTAAATAGAATTGTTAATTTGACTCGCAGTGAGTTGTCCCACGGCAAGTTGGCTGTGGCAATTGGCCTGTAGTGAGTTGTCCATGGTGAGTTGTCCATGGCAAATTGGCCATAGTGAGTTTGCAGTGAGGGATGTGTATGTGTCTATGTGTATAAATGTATAATAGTGTGTATAAACCAGGGGTGTCAAACTTGTGGCCCATGGGCCACATGCCTCACATGCTGGCCACGCCCATCCCTGGTAAAGCGAAGGGGCAACAGTTGTGATATGTCAGATATGTCATGTGATGACAACATGACACCGTGAGTTTAGCACCCTTGGTATAAGCTGTTAACAATTATATTTCTCTATAACCTTTTCTTCTCTTGATTTTACTTTACATTCCCCTTGACAAAGTATCTCACAATAAGTTAGATATTTGTGTTTGATGATTTGGACATTTATAAAATCTTATTTCAAATTATTTTTGCCAAGGAAAGATACTATGACCATGACAATAACCCCTGCACCCTGTTTTTGCCTAGCAGGCTTCCCTGCAGCCTCCTGGGATCAAAAATGGGCTGCGGGGGGGGGGGCGTGCCTCACCCCCACGCTCCCCCTCACCTTCCATGCATTCCAGTGGTGGGTTTCAATTTTTTTAGAACCTCTTCTGTAGGTATGGCCTGCTTTGTGGGAGTGGCTTACCAGCCATGTGACTGGGTGCGAGTGGCTTGGCAGCCATGTGACTGGGTGGGCGTGGCCAACTTGTAAAATGTGGTGAAACCCACTTAACAACACTCTTGCTTAGCAACCAAAATGTTGGATCAGAAACTCTGGCATTTGAAGCACGCAAGTCTTAAAGCTGTCAAGTTACAAGACCCTTGCACTCCTAACCCTTTAGAAAAACCCAGGGGTGTTCCAACTTGACAGCTTTAGGACTTGTGGACTTCAACTCCCAGAATTCCTCCACTTGCTCTTCATCTTGATGATGGGTGGATGGGCGGGGGGAGGGCGCTGGAACCGGTTCTAAACGGCACTGTAGATTTGTGGAACCTCTTCTATACAAGAGATTAGAACTGGCAGGAACCAGGGGTGGGTTTCAACCGGTTCGCGGCGGTCCCCGCGATCCGGTTGGTCTCCGAACCCGGAAGTAAGTAACTTCCGGGAACGGCGAAGCCCCCCCCCCCCGCGCCCGCGCGTGCCCGCACCCGCTCCTTACCCGGTTTTGCTGAATTCTGCGCTTCCACGCATACAGCGCCTGCGCGATCCTCCAGGAGCAGCTGGAGCATCGCGCAGATGCTAGTACGCATGCGCGCAGCGCGCGTGTGCACGCGCGCGGTGCGCGCATGTGCGAGGACGCCGCCGGCCTCGTTCCAACCGAACTGGTTGGAACGGGGCGAGAAACCCACCCCTGGCAGGAACCCATCCCTGATGCATGCGTACATGACCCCCCACCCCCTGTGCATGTATGCCAGAGACTTGAAAATCAGCTGGCCTGCGGGAGGTACATTCATATCTTTCCTGCTCTTGACTTTTTAAAAAAGTGAGATGATGGTAAAATGTAAATATTTAAAATATTTTTCTCAAAGGAAACTATATCTTGGTTGTCTTGATAAACTGAGCTGTAGACTAGAGTGGCTAGCATAAAGAAAGAAACCGAGAAGAAGGCATTAATGATACAAAATACTATGATGTGAAATAAGAAAACTATTTATCTCAGTGATACCATCCATATCTCCATACCATATATTTTGGCTGGAAGGCTGAAACACAGTGTTTTAAGAAGAGAAAACAATCTGTTTCATCCCTTATTCTATTCTAATTTGAGTTCTTTGTGTTTCTCCACCATTAACACTAGAAAAATAAAAATAGACTTAATTTCATTTTGTAATAAAGTACAACCCCTGATCTTTCCGAAAACATGCAATCCATGTGCTGATTGCTCTTTGTTCCATCAGGCAACAATTTACACATTCTCCGTGTGTAAAACTTGCTCCCACCTGCTGGCTGTTTGCACCACTTCAATTTTGAGCTGTTTCCCTCTTTCCTTTCTTCTTCTCAACTGGCACTATTTATTTTCCACTGGGAAAATCAGCACCTGTTCTGTCTTAGCAACAAATTTCCCCTGCTCCCACCCTGCCCGTCTTCCTATATTGCAGGTTCTAAATTCATTTCTGTTTTCCAAATGGTTCGATTTTCAGACAAACACTTTGCACAGTTGGACAAAATGGAATGTAGGGTTGCCAGCACAAAGAGCATTATGTTTTTTGAACATATGTTTCTTCCCCTCTATCAAACACACAACTCCCCTTAGACTCCCTGTGCTCACTATGAAAATAGGCGAGAACACACTCACACAACCCAAGCCTTTTGCACATTTTCAGACTCAAACATCTGCACCATGGCACCAGCAGACCTAAAGGCAGTGATCAGATTACAGTGACTTGGCAAACTACTGTGGGAGAAGTACTGAATATGTATACCAGAAGTACAAAATCACAGTTTCCCCCTGGTAAAATAGGGAGGAATTATCACTGACAGATTCTCAAAAGGGAGTAAAACTCACTGGAGTTTGAAAGGCGTTTGAAAACCTGGTATTCTCTGCTCCTTCTTACTTTTTATTTCACAGAGAAAAAATTTAAAATCCTTGGTCATTGGATTAGGGTTGCCCCTGAAATCCAAGTGGCTCCCACCCTGGGAACATTCTGGAGCTCTTCAATACCTGGGTTTTTTCCCAAGCTTTAGGTTAGGGCAGTGATAGCTAACCTTTTTGTCATCATGTGCCGGAAATGTGCGCACGAGTGTGTCCGCACACATATACACCCAACCCATAATACATAATATGTGTGTGCGGCATCACCCTGCATCCTGCCCCCAGTGCATGCACGTGCAACCCCCTGCGCCCCGTTTTGGGCCTAATAGATCTCCCTGCAGCCTTCTGGGACAAACAATGGGCCTCAGGGGGGCACCGCTCTGCCCTGCCTCATGCATGCATGCACACCACCCCCACCCCACGCATGCACAAACATCTCCCGCATGCACCCTATCCCCCGCGCATGCACATCAAAGACCTAAAAATCAGCTGGCCAGCAGGAGGCGTACGTGCATGTGCAGTGGAGATGAGCTGGGGCAATGGCTCACATGCCTGCAGTGAAGGCTCTACGTGCCTCCTGTATGGCGCATGTGCCATACAGAGCTGGTATTCAGCAGGTTCTGACAAATTCTGCAGAACCGATAGCGGAAATTTTGATTAGCTCAGAGAACCGGTATATACACCTCTGGCTGGCCCCGCCCCCATCTATTCTCTGCCTCCCAAGTCCCAGCTGATCAGGAAGAAATGGGGATTTTGCAGTAACCTTCCCCTGGAGTGGGGTGGGACTGGAGATTTTACAGTATCCTTCCCCTGCCGTGTTCACCAAGCTATGCCCACAGAACTGGTAGCAAAACATTTTGAATCCCACCACTGGTGCCATAAGTTCACCATCATGGGGTTAGGGTGATTGCAGCCTCTTTTAGGGTGTTTGCATGTTGCTCTTGCCCATTTTCACTCGACTAAAGCTCTCCTGGCCCAAATTAATCATATCATGCAAACACAGCTAATGCTGCATGAACAGTGTTTCCTGCAGAAATTCTGTAGGGGCGCAGACAGCTGTCCACAGAATTCCACAAATAGCACTGTATCAAGTCAGTCTGAGATACACAAAGTTTGGGAGATCTTGCACGTCCTCCTCCTGCCTACTTCCACTCTTGAGAATGTGTAATTTGAGATTTGCTGCAAGCAAGCCAAAAATGGAAAGGCAAAAGAATTGTGCTTCCCCCCACATATGGGTGCTACACTCACATGGGGAGAAACAAAGCTCAATAAGGAAATTATGTCCATTATAATATTAATAATGTGCCAATGTATAACTCTAGGATTGTTGGCCTCTTTAAGGGCAGATTTACAACCTGGCGCCCTCCATTTGAGGCCGAATTTTAGTTATTACGTAAGAATAAATAAATAACTTCAGCTTGACCAGACCCGGTCAAACTATCTCTTTAAGGGATATGGATGCTTTAGAAATGTGAAAATGCACAAATTAACAAAAGAAATTCAGGGGAAAGAAGAGGCAGAATATTATCAGAAATGGGAAAAATGGTATAGGTCAGGGGTCAGCAAACCTAAACACTCAAAGAGCCATTTGGACCCATTTCCCACAGAAAAGAAAACATCGGGAGCCACAAAGGTCCTAATCGGAAGCCCCCTGTTCAATTCTAGAGCTGACCAGAAGTTCAGTTCCCCCACCATAGAGTCTCCTCCTAGCGCGGTGTACTTTTTCCTCTAACTGAAAGCCCTATCAATTGTGGAGACAACTGGAAAATCCTCCCCTTGTCATAGAGTCTTCTCCCGGTGCACTGTGATTCTCTCCCTCCCCCCAGAAGCTCCTCTCAAAATTGTGGTGCCGACCAGTGATGGAGCCGCAGCAGAGGGTGGAAAGAGCCACATGCGGCTCCAGAGCCCAGTTTGCTGAACCCTGGTATAGGTGATTGGAGGAAAGAAACAAGGATCAATGAAAGAAGCCAATAAACCCCAAAAGTAGAAGATAGTGAGGATTACCATGTATATATGCACTCAAGAGAGTTTAAACTTATTAGAGGTAATCACCCCAAATATCAGATAGATAAGTAAAATAAGAGGGTTAAAAATGGTGAAATTCAAACAAAATATATTAGAAGGGGAAATAACCTAAGGAGAATTGTACCAATTTGAAACTGCTATAAAAAGGAACACAAAGTTCCGATGTATTGTGTAAACGTAGTTTATGACTAAGTTTTGTTTTTGTGCATTTTGTATGTTTGAAAATAAAAAAAAGAAATGTGAAAAATCAATAAAATCTCAATGAAGCTGCAGCCCTAATTTGTCAATTTGGATGTTACTGGAGCAGATGCCCTTTTTGTCATTTCCTGCACAAAGCAAAGCACCAAGAGGCAGTGGGAAGAAAGGGAGCATATTGCATTAAAAACCGACATCATAGTTCCCCCATCAGAGTTGCCCTTATCAGAGCTTTCTGGATGGGTGGTGAGTTAATGCGGGAAAGATCTCTTGGGCACTGATTGGACAGATGGTGAAGCACGGTGATCAAGGCTCAGATTTCAGGAATTTATGAAGACAAACCTCTTTCTGCTTCTGCTAATTTTTTCCACGATTACAGTCTGATCTTCTTAGGCACTAGAAAAATGTAGATTGCATCCATGCTACCTTGTTATTTTTTTAGTTTTTGTCTGAAGTTGTTGCTTTTTGTTTTTTAGGGTATTTTTATAGTCTCCCTCTCCCTGTCTCTCTCCTTCCGCCTCTCCCTCTCTCCTCCCTCTCTCTGTCTTTCTCCTTCTGCCTCTCCCTCTCCTTCCCCCTCTCTATCTTTCTCTCTGTTTCTTTATTGTATTTCACTTAACCGGCATAAGGGATATGCAGCGCAAGCATATCCGTTATGGACTGGAAAAGCCATGTTGAAGTTTCCATGGCTACTGTAACTTTCATTAAAAGTTTTCTTCTTCTATCTTCTATTTCTAATTGCTTTCTGTTCGCATGGTAATGCTCTTTAATTGCCCCTTATTTGCTTGGTTTCTGTTTCTTGCATGAAATGGGCCTTTAATTAGATTTTCTTCTAATTCTCCCCCACTTTTTATTATAAAATGCTGCTATTTTTTTTTAAAAAAGGAGAGGGAAGTGCATACCAAAAATGGATCCAGTAAATAAAGCACACTCAAAAGAATCTGGAACTGACTAATAAAGAGGCTATTAGTATTGGCAGTATGAAAGGCAACACCACCCTGATGATCAAGACAAAATGAGAGGAAAATACACAAAGAGAAAGTTATGCATTAACATAACAAAGGGCCGTTGCTGAATGCTGGTGAAAAAGAATGACCATGTTTGCTTAAGAAAGGTAGGCGGAAATAAATTTAGCAGGCTGGTTCTTTCAGAAGATATGTCTAAAAATAGACATAAGAAATATTTGCAACTTTTATACCACTGAAAAAAGTAAGAGCAATAGAGGTTATCCTTGATGTGCAAAAGTTCATTTAGGGACCAAGGCTTCCCAAGAGCATGAAGCAGACTCCTCATCCTACTAAAACCTCTTTTGTTTAGGTTAAAGGGAATTCCTCTCCAGTAAAGTCCCGCAAACAGTCTTTCATGAGATTTCACAACTACAGACCTTTATCAGGCTTGGAGTGTTGACAGGCCAATATCTTCTAAACTCCATGCAGTAGCAGCAATTACTTGGCAAGACGTAAGGAACAAATCTTCAGTCTAATGCAGTGGTCCCCAACCCCCGGTCCGTGGAGTACCTGGCACCGGGCCGCGCAGCGGCCCGGGGCCATGATCGCTGCAGCGGCCGGGGGCCATGATCCCTGCAGCGGCCGGGGGCCATGATCGCTGCAGCGGCCGGGGGCCATGATCGCTGCAGCGGCCGGGGGCCATGATCGCTGCAGCGGCCGGGGGCCATGATCGCTGCAGCGGCCGGGGGCCATGATCGCTGCAGCGGCCGGGGGCCATGATCGCTGCAGCGGCCGGGGGCCATGATCGCTGCAGCGGCCGGGGGCCATGATCGCTGCAGCGGCCGGGGGCCATGATCGCTGCAGCGGCCGGGGGACATGATCGCTGCAGCGGCCGGGGGGCCATGATCGCTGCAGCGGCCGGGGGACATGATCGCTGCAGCGGCCGGGGGCCATGATCGCTGCAGCGGCCGGGGGCCATGATCGCTGCAGCGGCCGGGGGCCATGATCGCTGCAGCGGCCGGGGGCCATGATCGCTGCAGCGGCCGGGGGACATGATCGCTGCAGCGGCCGGGGGACATGATCGCTGCAGCGGCCGGGGGGACATGATCGCTGCAGCGGCCGGGGGACATGATCGCTGCAGCGGCCGGGGGACATGATCGCTGCAGCGCAAAGCCTCCTGGGCCGTGCGCAAAAGCTCCTGGGCCGTGCGCAAAAGCTCCTGGGCCGTGCGCAAAGGCTCCAGGGAAGAGAGCCCCGCGCAGGTACGCACGTGTGGCCCAAAGAACAACGCCCCCCCACCCCTGCGCGCACTCAGCGGGCCACGGTAAAATTATCAAAGGCTGACTGGTCCGCGGCGATAAAAAGGTTGGGGATCACTGCTCTAATGAACTGAATTATTTGTCTCCTGCAAACTCCCTTCCCCTTTCGCTTCTCTTTATTCTCTATGGGAGGGGGCATTCACCATCCACCTGTGGCTTTACTCCTGAGTCGGCCCATGTTCCTTAGCTGTTTCCTTCTCCAGGCAGCTCTGCACTTGTGCACATCGAGAAAATGCTCCAGCAGTTCTTCTGCCCCACTGATATCCGACTCCGAAGGCAGCTGATAACTGTCAGACAGTCCTGGCCCCATCTCTGCCTCCGACGCAGGGCACTCATCAGAGCCTTCCCCAGACTCCAGGACTGGCCCACGTTCCTCCCCAACCTTCTCATTTTCTGAGTCTTCCACCAGCTCTGCTGGCCGCTGACAGGCCACAACAGGAACCACTCAAAGTTACGATGGCACTGAAAAAAGTGACTTATGACCAGTTTTCATACAACTGTTGCAGCATCCCCATGGTTACATGAACAAAATTTGGACATTTGCAGGTTCATGTGCCCACCTTTTGCAACCTTCTTACAAGCAAAGTCAATGGGGAAGGCAGATTCACTTAACTGTGAATAACTGTGTTACTTAACAACTGCAGTGCTTCCCTTAACAACTATGGCAAGAAAGGTTGTAAAATGGGGCAAAACTCTCTTAACAACTGTCTCACTTACTGATGGAAATTTTGGGCTCAAATGTGATCATAAGTCCAAGACTACCTGTACCACTGATAGTCTGCAGTAGGATTAAATAAGAGAACAGGCAAGTATAGAATGTGGAAATAAGTATGCTTTTGCAAATTTTGTGCAAAATTTAAAAAATCCATCCATCCATCCTTCCTTCCTTCCTTCCTTCCTCCCTCCCTCCCTCCCTCCCTCCATCCATCCATCCATCATCCATCCATCCTATGGTAGCATATCAGGTTGGGTTATGAGCTGAATTGTGAATTGGATTGATGAGTTAAAAGATTGGCTCACCCAAACATACTCACTGAGATCCCAAAGGTATATTCGAATCAATACATATATGTGACACTGGCAATCCAACCATTTATCAGAAGAACATTTTAGATTGTAAAGTACTTTTCTCCTTCACAACATCTTGTTTGAGAAAATTGCCAGATTTGATAAAGTATGATTTTTACTATATTGTCTTGATTCATTAACTAGCTCTGGGATTTTTATCTGCTGGCTTCACTTACTATTTTCATTTGTTTTTATGCTTTAATAAATGTTGTACTGCATGCAATATATTTATCCGCTGGCTCTTGTTTATCACTGAATTCTCTTTAATCTTATAGATAGAGAGTGAAGTTACAGCAAGGAAAGTGCTTCTATGAAAACATAAGCTGGGAAACACAATTTCAAGGCTCTCCTTAGCTTCGAATGCTATGTAGACAGTACTACTCCAAAAGTAGAGGAGCTAGGAACCATTTGGGACCAGAGGTAGTATTCAGCTGGTTCTCTCTGGTTCAGCCGAACAGGTAGTGGTGGCTGTGGGAGGCTCTGCCCATCCGGCATGACATAATGCTCAAGCACTGCGCATGCACAGAAGGCGGTGGTGGGTTGCTCCCAGTTCATCCCAGATCAGGTGAACTGGTAGTGGCGGTGGAGGGACGCTCTGCCTGCCCACCTGGATGCTTCTGCACATGCACGTGGACAAGCAAACCCATAGTAAACAAAATTGAAACCCACCACTGGCAGAAGGCATTAGCACAGTCACATTTGTGAACCAGAAGGGAAGGTAAGTGAATCTCACAGCTGTTTGGGACCATTGAGATTAAGGAATGAATGGGTTCCTTAAGCATCAACGTGGCTTAAGACATCTATTACCATTGCCACCACCCTGCATCATCTATCAAAATGCTAAACATGTTTCCCAATTTTTTATATCAATATTCAGAGATGTTTTCTTTAAGATGCTGATGGGCCTCATTTATTGCATCCATGGTCTAAATATCAATGGAGACAAAATTCATATAATATTTAATTTTGTTTGAAGAAGATTAAGATACAAACCAAAATGTTTTAAAAAATAACAACAAACGGATATTAAAAAGAAAAAGTGTCTAGAAAAAAAAACCACTAACACATGCACACCTAGAATCCTCCCTAGTTGAATGCTAATTAATATAATACAACAATGTGAGTTTCCACCCTTTACAAAACAGGGCAATTTTTTTTTCAACTATTAATCAGTTTACAAATTGTTAACATGTTTTCTGTATACTATATTAATAACTAAATAGTTAACAGGAAAAACAAGAATAACAAAAATATAATATAAAAGTATAAAGATAATAAAAAGTTATTAGTAATAATAAAAGACAAAATTGAAATTCTAAAACCCTCTGTTAACAAACTGTTATTGTAATCAACTGGTACAAAAATTGATATAGCAGAAAAACCAGAAGCGTTGCATGGAGACGGCTGGAAAAAAGCAGGCTCTGCTGAGCCCCATGGAAATCCAGCCAGACAAACTGCTGTTGGGAGGTCTTCGGACCGAAACCTGTCCTGGAGGGATTCAGGAGAAGAAGGGATGTCTCTGATGACCAAGAGGAACTGGGAGTTCCTCGGTAGGTTGGAGAAAACCCCTTCAAACTGGCAACGGAGTGGCAGCCATAATTAAATGACCGCTACAAAGCTGGGGCATCCAGACTAAGCTATTTGTGCTGGAGCAGTATTGGAATGGAGTCTGTGATTTACCAACTCATATATATAGAGAGAAATGATTTTGAACTTTAAAAAGGGTCCCAGAGTGGAATCAGTGGCTAACTGACTTTCGGGGAATTTTATTGAAGAAAAAAGAAACAGCGGAGGTTAAAACACCATAGTCCCAGAAGATTTTGTCTTCTGCAGTTTGGAAGTGAAGAAATTAACTAACCACAGAAAGAGCCCAGGAAGAAATCAGTTTTCTCCTTGTTTTATTTTATTTTTTGTGGATTTAATGTATTTTTGACAGCTATTGACAGTCAGCTGCTGGATTGTATTTGCGGTTTAGAAAAAGCCATCTAGCAGCGAACAGAAAGTTCTACACCAGTGAATAAAAAGGGTGGGGAAGTACGATTGAAGCTGTGAAGTATGATCTTGACTACAAGAAAATATACTTTGAAACCATGATATTTCTTAAGGAGTATCTGTCTCTGCAACATTATTTTGACTGCAACTATCTATAGCTGTGGAAGAGAAAGAAAATTTCAATTGGACTGGATTGGACTAATTCTAAAAGTGAATAATAGAATTTTGAAGACCCTTAATTTGCAGTTAAATGTGGTATAACCCAAAAATTTAAAAATCTGTTGAAATAGTTAAATTTGTATAATGGAGATTTGGATGTATGATGAATTATTTGGGATACTGAAAAATGTGTGGGAAACGTTAATTGGTTAAAAAAAAGCAAGAAAATCAAAGGGAACATACAGAACAAGAAATAAAAGAAAAGGGAGTGAAAGAGGGCACAAATGAAGTACAGGAAGATAATGTGAAAGAAAGAAAATTGAAAATAAAATGCAGATAGAAGATTTCACTGGGATTTACAGTCACAAAGAAAAAGCAGACAAAGGGGAAGATCCCCCCAAAAAGAAACCACAAAACAGTAGGGAAGGGAGGAGAACAGGGAAAACCCTGGGGAAAGTTACTAGAATATTAAAGTAAATACTCTGAAGGAAAGATACAATAACCACAAAATAGGAAAAAGAAAAAAAAAGGAAGGTGAAGAAGAAAAAGAATTAAAAGTGGAATTTTTGAGAGCCCAAGAGAAAATGGTTAAAAGAGAAAGAAAGGGGAAAAGAGATATATTAGTAGACCAAAGAGAATAGTAGTAAGATTGTTATTGTTATGTAATTAATTGAGAAATAAGGAAATTATAGTATATTGTTCATTGTAGAAAAATTGAAACAAATGCTCTCTATGTTTAAATCAGTGGTAGGTTTCAATTTTTTTAGAACCTATTCTGTAGGTGTAGCCTGTTTTGTGGGAGTGGCTCGATGGTCATGTGACTGGGTGGGAGTGGCTTGGTGGTCGTGTGACCGGGTGGGCATGGCCAAGTTGGAAAATGTGGTGAAACTCACTTAACAACGCTCTTGCTTAGCAACCAAAATTTTGGGCTCAATTGTGATCATAAGCTCAGACAAATGGTTATCCAACATATCCTTAAAAACATCCAGTGTTGGAGCATTCACGACTTCTGGAGGCAAGCTGTTCCACTGATTAATTGTTCTAACTGTCAGGAACTTTCTACTTAGTTCTAAGTTGCTTCTCTCCTTGATTAGTTTCCACCCATTGCTTCTTATCCTATCCTCGGGTACTTTGGAGAATAGCTTGACTTCCTCTTCTTTTTGGCAACCCCTGAGATATTGGAACACTGCTATCATGTCTCCCCTAGTCCTTCTTTTCATTAAACTAGACATACCCAGTTCCTGCAACCGTTCTTCATATCTTTTAGTCTCCAGCCCCCTAATCCTCTTTGTGGCTTTTCTCTGAACTCTTTCTAGAATCTCCACATTTTTTCTACATCGTGGTGACCAAAACTGAATGCAGTATTCCAACTGTGGCCTTACCAAGGCATTATAAAGTGGTATTAATCATGTGATCTTGATTCTATCCCTCTGTTTATGCAGCCTAGAACTGTATTGGCTTTTTTGGCAGCTGCTGCACACTGCTGGCTCATATTTAAGTGGTTGTCCACTAGGACTCCACGATCCCTCTCACAATTACTACTATCGAGCAAGGTACACATATACTGTACCTGTTCTCTGTATTGTTTCTGAATCTTTACTTCTTGCCGACAAGTCTGCTGCTTTAAAAACAAATTCCTTTTGTGGATCTAAAATATTTAAGGTAGGTTTCTTCAAAATATTTTCCATAGTCTTTAGAAGTTCATCAAACCTTTTAGAAAAGAATTCTACTAGAGATTGCATATTGCTGAACTGTCTCTTTTTCCCCTCTCCTGAGTGTTAACCTTCTTCTCTCTGTAATCCAATATATTGTTGCTCAGTGAAGTAGATAAGCAGAACAGGAAACAAACAAAAGATACTATTTTAATCCAAAACCTTTTTTCCAAGTTGCTAAAGTACAGATTCAATATTCAAAAAGATGAAAGCTCAAATATAAAAAATTTCCATCCAAAGATGTGCTGTGTTTCCATATGACAGACCAGACACTGGTGTAAACAACCAAATAAATCAAAGAGGAAGCAGAAAAGGCCGATAACATTTAGCCAGGGGGATTGAAATAAATCAGCATTCAGCCAGTCAATTAACATTTAGAGATAAAGAACAAAAACAAAAGCAAAAGTTCAAAAAGTGAAGTTAAAAGTCCCAGACATGTTTACAAAAACTTTCTGCCAGTAAGAAGAGATGTAAAAAGACTATTAATTTTCCAGCGGCTCCCACAAGGAGCTGCAATCTTCAAGATTTCCGCTCCCAGGTAGGTCCACAGCTGTCAGAAAGTTGTCTTGGGTTGTTCCTAAGTGCCACTATTCACTAGGGTGCAGGGCCGCCAAAGAACCAGCTCTGGCAGCAAACACAGAAGATTGTGGATAAGAGAAGAAAAAAGCAATCGCTCAGCAGCCATCTTGAGGAGGAGACAACATTCTAAGTGGGATATTTTATTAAAAGGATTGTGATCTTGAATTCAGAATAGGGTTGTCTGCATATGTAGCGATTGTGCTATATAAAGTAGCATTTAATGACTGCAAAAAAGCAACACCTTAGTGTTGTGGCTGAGCAGGAGCTGTTGGAGCTGCCATCAGACTCTCACAGCGAGGGGCCCTATGAGTCAGTCCTGGAGGATCCTGAACAGGGTTCTGACTCTGAGCAGGATGCAGAAAGACTGGTTGGCCACCAAATGGCGCCTGAGCCTTGGACCAGTGGGGAGGAGACAAGGGAGAGTGATCCGGATGCCAGCAGTGAGTTGTTTCTGGATGCCCGCCATCGAAGAGCTACTCGGCGTCAAGAACAATTATGTAATTACAGGAGGTAATTGCGCTCAACTGGTGGTCATTAGGCTCCTCTCCAGACTATAAAAAAGATTGTTTGTGACACGCCCCTCTTGCAGAAGTCAATGCATTGACTAAAGAGAACGTAACTAACTTGGCAGGCTGGATTGTTGCCAAGGTTTGTCTGAATTGCTGCCAAAGTTTGTCGGCTTTGCTGCCAAGGTCCTTATCTGTTTGTTTGCTTGGCTTTCAGCCACCGAGATTCTGGTCTTGTTATTAAAGTACGTTCTAATTAAGCTTGTCTCGGCATTCGTTACTTGACAGAGGAGGGGGGTCAGAACACCTTAGTAGTTTTAAATAACGTCCTCACCCCTCAGGAGAAAAGAGGAGTAAAATGAAAGGCATAACTTTTATTACCCCAAAAAAGGATATCTAGAAACTCATCCTTTCTCAAGCCATTTTTTCAAGTTGAAAAGCTCTCTCTCAGAAAATCTTTTTCTAAACAATTAGTTAAGGTTTCTGATTAGCCACAAAGGAGCAAAATGAAGATCAAATGGAACTTGTTTTTCCTTCTTGGAACTTTTTTCTTCTTTAGTGAGGACCAACAAAATGGAGTAAATCTTTTTGAATCTCTTTTCAACATGGAAAGTAGTATTTCTGAAACTACAGAGGTCTTACAGGAGGACATTAAATTAGGAAAACTTCTCTATTGAATAGGGGAAACAAACAAATTTACTTCCCCCATTGCTCTTTCTATTCTTCTTTCTTTGCTTCTTATTAAAATAGTTTTCTTTTATAATTGTTTGTTGTGAGAAATGTTATGGATTATTTGAAAAACAGCAAAGTTTAGGGTCATTATTTCATACCCTGTCACAGAAGAATTCTACCTTTTTCAATATATTGCGAGTAATTTTCTTGTTTGTGCACTTATGAGTCTGACTTCTGGGGAGTGACTGACATTTCTACTTCCTGGAAAATCATTCCAGAAATGATTGGGAAAATAAAGTCAGTAAGAAATACAGAAGAGCTCCACAAAATATAAACTTCATAGATGAATTTCAGCCTTCTTACCTGTGACATTCATTATTAGTTCTGATCTACGGAATTCAAAGTCAAAATGAGGACTGAACCTCACATTTTCAGTTGTATTGTTAGTTTTATTTCAAACTAAATAAATTCATTTGACATATTTTGGATGTGAAAGAAAGCTTCCAGGCATGTCAAAGCTAGTTACTACATTTTGAAGAAAGTGTCCTAGCCCAAAATAATGGTAGTGGAGCAGGGGTGGATTTCAAAAAAATTTACTACCGGTTTGGTGGGCGTGGCTAGATGGGGGGAGCATGCAACTGAGTGGGCATGGCCAACTTGACATCACTAATGCACACTCAGTCACATGACCTCCCCCCCCACCAACCCATGCCTACCGAAGCAGTAGTGGTTTGGTTTGGTTTGGTTTATTAGATTTATATGCTGCCCTTCTCCCAAGGACTCATGGCAGCGTACAACATTAAAAGAAACACATAATACAAAAGTTTAAAAAAATTAAATAGAATATCCCAAACAAACCCAATTAGAATTAACAATAACATTTTTTTTTAAAAAAATCGAATTAAAATTAACAATGATCAATAATTTTTTTGTTTTGTTCAGGCCAGGCTGGCTTGCTGGAAAAGCCAACTTTTTAGAGTGCGTTGGAAGGACTGGAGGTCGGGGATTATACGAAGCTCCGGGGGCAGCTCATTCCAGAGGGAAGGCGCTCCCAGAGAAGGCTCTCCCCCTGGGGGTCATTAGCTGACACTGTCTGGGCAACGGCACCCTGAGGAGACCAACTCTGTGGGATCGCACTGGACGGTAGGAAGCTACCGGTGGCAATAGGTGGTCTCACAGGTATCCTGGGCCTAAGCCATAGAGTGCTTTAAAGGTCATAATTAGTACCTTGAATCGCACCCAGAAGACAACTGGCAACCAGTGCAGGCCGCCTAAAAGGGGTGTAACATAGGTGCTCCCATGATAACCCGCACAGCCGCATTCTGGACCAGCTGAAGCCTCTGGGTGCTCTTCAAGGGCAGCCCCATGTAGAGAGCATTACAGTAGTCCAGGCAGGAAAGGATGAGGGCATGAGTGACTGTGCACAGAGCATCCCGATCCAGGAAGGGGCACAACTGACGAACCAGGCGAACCTGGTAAAAGGCCAGGTCAGGTGTTCTTCTAAACTAAGCCACGTATCCAGGAGGACACCCAGATTGCGGGCCCTCTCTGAGGGGGTTAGAATTTCTCCCCCTATCATCAAAGATGGAACAAGATGCACAAATCGGGATGGCGGAAACCACAGCAACTCAGTCTTGGAGGGATTGAGCTTGAGCCTGTTCTTCCCCATCCAGATCCGCACAGCCTCCAGGCATCAGGACATGACATCGAGGGCCTCGTTAGTGAAAAGTTTTGAGGGGGGGGGCACGCCAGGCTGGGGCTCTTTGCTGCCTTTTTGGGGGGTGGGAATCCCCAGAGTGCCTTCATTTTGTTCCATGGGCTCTCTCACAGGCAACTTCTCTTTCTGGCTCACAAGCAGAGAACAAGGTTGCTACCTGGCCCCGCTTCCCTCAGTCTCCGCATTGCTGCCTGTCACCAACTCGACTCCGCACAGAGCCGGCTGTGGAGGGTTCCATATGCCAGATTGATCAGGGCAGCGTGCTGCTTCAAGGCACCACGCTTGGCTGGCTCCCACCTGCGGTGGGCAGCTGAAGCAGTCTGGGTGCAGTGAGTGCTGCAGGGCCAGGAAATGCTGCTGGAGCTGGGACCGGTTCAGGGAGAAGTCGCGCAGGCAGCCCAGCATCCCGAAGAGGTCCATGCGGGGCTCTGCTGGCTGCAAAGCATGGCACGAGGGGCAGAAGCCTCCAAATCTAGTGGGGTAGTGCAGCTCTAGCAATAACTTTTATGAAGGATTTGCTATTAGAATAGCAGTTATAAAGAAGAAAAGTGAAACATAAAAAATGAGATATACAAAAATTATCACAATAGAGAAAATGAGATATACAAAAATTATCACCATGTCAGTTAATACTTAGTTGGGTAACCTGATTGGCTCATTGCCAAGACAAGATGACATCTGATTGGGTCTCTAAACACTCATGCTCATTGGCTACAATCAGATGAAGAAAAGTCACCTGATATCAACCTAAGCAAGTTGTGCTCCTTTTTTCTGGTTATTTGGCTATAACTTTTCATAGAATACAGATAATTGAACAAACCCTGTTGCATTACATTCTTGATTAAATTATCTTTCCATTGATGTATAATTTTATGGTACTAGTAAAAAAAAAGTGTGTTATTAGCCATCAAATCTCAAAAATACACTTTCCCCCAAAGGGTTTCCACAATTTTGGCCACTACTGTACGTTCTACTTCTGGTTTTGCTGCTGATCAACCATTTATTAATCTTTGTTGAAAAATGAATGGAAAATCATTTCCCTCAGTTGCAAAAGAAATTCCTGGTTATTGAATAGAAAGTTGTTCATTTGTTCCCAAATTTGAATTGAATCTATGGTGCAGCTGAAGTAATAGGTTTATGTGGTGACTTTAATAAGACTGCATTTTAGGATAGTAAAAATGTGTTGGAATATTTGTATTCTAGATGAGTTATTACAACATTTTATTCAGTTATTTTTTGAGAATTTGTGTTCCTGACAGTACCAGTAACTGCTTATTTGTTGTACATTTATGATTGTGTCATCGGTGATAGTATCTAGCCAATTTGTCTTATGCTGTCAATCCCTTTTTCACTTCCTTTAGATTTTTTTTAATGTCTCGTGGCCTGTACCAGGAACTAATATCACAGTATTATCTGTCTGAAACATAAATCTTAAATATTAGTGCTTCTTACGAGCATAGGTTTACGCCATCTAATACTGAATTGGTTTTTTTCCCTTGCAGCATCCAGCAGCACAATTCAAATGCATTTGTTTTAATTCAACCTTTCTGTTGATCTAACTTTCAAGCTGTTTATTATAACTGTGAAAATTATGGTAATGAGAACATGTAACTTCCTTTGTTATCAGTGTGATGTCTCTGCATTTTAATATTGTGTCTGGGTGTATCAGAGTCTTTTTCCAAAAAGCAGACAGTTGTTTCTTTCATGACTCTATTTATTATTTCTGTAAATTTTTTATCCATGAAGGTAGACTCTATCCCTACGTCAAATTCTTAGTTTGCTTAATGTTGAGCAGCAAATCAATCTTAGTGCAGTCTTCTTTTACCTTCAACGTGAGTTTCCATAAGTCTTCCTTGTAGCTAGCTGTCAAAGTAGCATCACTGTGTATTTGACTTGTTGTCTCTTACAGCAGATTTAATTATAGTTTCTTTTTCTTCCCAATCAATGTTTCTCATGAATACATGATGATAGAATACAAACTGGTCATGCTTCAACTGTTTAGTTCTTCCATATTCTATTCTAAGTATTGTTTTCCATTTTAACTATTGGGTTTTTTTATAATTTTTTATTTTTATTTTTGTTACATAGAAAAAAGAAAAGAAAAGAAAAAAAAACACACACACACAAAAGGAAAAGAAAAAAGAAAAAAAACCCAAAGCCCATAATCACATACAGTATGTCGTTTGGTTACAGGTGTTTTAACATTTATCATTCTTATACATTCATTGTTTCATTTAATAGATTATAATTTAGTATCGTTTCTTATTCCCCTACCTGTGGCAGTCCATCCCAACTACATTTCCCCCCACGCACACACCCCGTATCTCTCTGTTATATATTTAATAGACACAACAATAAAATAAAATTAAAAAAAAAAGAAAGAAAAAACCATCATCACATGCAGCATGTCGTTTGGTTACAAGTGTTTTAACATCCACATCCTCGAATAATATTTACCATCTCAAACTTTTCATCTAGTATAACTAAAAACCTCATTTTCATTCTACAATATATATTCAGTTAACATTAGTATTATTTTTTTCCAGAAAATATACTTATGTTCATTATTGTCCTTGTATTTCATACCTTCAAACAGAGATCTTATTCCTTCATTTTTCAACAAAACGTCACTGCATATATATACCAGTTTTCAATTATTCCCTTATTAAAATTGTTTATCAGCAGTGAAATATCATTATAATATGTTCTTAACATTATACATTATATCACCAGACCTTATATTAATTTTTCATTGTATCATTGTTAGATTATTTCACAGCATGGTTATATCATCATTCAACTTTTTCAATTAAAACATAAGTATATCATTTTTCATTTCCAAGGGTTTTTTTTCCCCCTAGCCACCGATAAAACAAATCCCATATCTTATAAAATTGCTCATCCTCTTGTTCTCTAATTTCAAGTGTCAATTTACTCATTTCAGCACAGTCCATTATTTTTTGGATAACTTCTTCCTGTTTTGGTGTTGTTTCGTTTTTCCAGTTTTTTTGCAAATACAATTCTGGCTGCTGTTAACACATTTACAATCAAATATTTTAAGTCTTTGTTGTCGGTTTCTGGTATGATCCCCAATAAAAAGACCTCTGATTTAAAGTCTATTTGTTTGTATGTCATTTTCTCCAACCACATGTGGATTTTAGTCCAGTATCTTTTAGCTTCAATGCAAGTCCACCACATGTGGTAGTATGAACCAGGTATCTGGTGACATTTCCAACACTTTTCTGATTTATTCTTGAACATTCTTGCAATTCTGGTTATTTTTAAAACTCTTCAATAGGCAAATGAGGTGGTGAGATAGCCCGATCTTTTCAATAGCAATAGCACTTAGGCTTATACAGGTAGACCTCAACGTACGACCCCAGTTGAGCCCAGAATTTATGAGTGAGACATTTGTTAAGTGAATTTTGCCTCATTTTACAACCTTTCTTGCCATAGTTGTTAAGTGAATCATTGCAGATGCTAAATCAGTAACATGGTTATTAAATAAATGTTGTGGCCCAGCAGGAGCTGTTGAAGCTGCCGATGGACTCCAATGGCAAGGAATCCTATGAGTCTGCTATGGAAGATGTGGAGGACCCTGGGCAGGGTTCAGACTCAGAGCAGGGACCAGAGAAGCTGGTTGGCCACCAGGAGGTGTCTGAGGCATGGAGCAGTGGGGAAGATCAAAAGGAGTTTGTCCCTGATGCCAGGCAACATCAGGTGGAGAAACGGAGCCAGCAGTTATGGAGACAGACTCATAAGAGATAATCAAGCCCAGGTGGTTGTGGCTTGACCCCTCCCAAGAGAGTATATAAGAAGAGACTTTGGGAGGAGTCCTTTTGCAGGACACAACCGTTTGTAACAATCTGGAGAAGCTCTTATCTGCATTGTCTGTTGGAGTCTGGGTTGTTGCCAACTTCTTGCCTGTGAGTTGTGTTTGGGCTTTCAGCCAACAGGATTGTAATTGCTGTAAACAAAGAGTGGCAAACTACTAAGCCTGTGTCGACGTTAATCACTGGACAGAGAGGGGTCAGAACAAATAAATATGGTTTATCTGTTGACTTTGTTGTCAGAAGGTCACGAAAGGTGATCATATGATCTGGGTCATTACAACAATCAAAAAAGTGAGACAGTTGCCAACAGTCTGAATTTTGATCCCATGACATGGGAATGCTGCAACGGTTGTAAATGTAAGAAAATGGCCATGTCACTTTTTTAAAATGAATGGTCACTAAATTAATTATTGTAACTTGAAGACTACCTGTCTACTGATTCACAGTGCTTCATAGCCTCTCTAAGCAAATTACAGTCAGCATATTGACCCCAACAATCTGGGTCCTCATTTTACTGATCTTGGAAGGATGGAAGGCTGCGTTAACCTTGAGCCAATGAGATTTGAACTGCTGGCAGTCATCAGAATTAGCCTGCAATACTGCATTCTAACCACCACTGTCAAGGACTATCTACAATTTGTGTGGTCTATGCAGTAATAAAAAAACCTTTATATAAACAATAAGGGAAACATAAATGACTTTCAGTAGCTCTTTTTTAACATTAGAAATTAGCAGTTTTGGTGCTCCTACGGCTTTTAAATTCATTTTGTGTATCGGGTATTTTTAATTCCATGTTTTGTTGAAATTAAGATTGCAAAATCTGGAGAATTATCTTACTAGCATGCGAGGTAAATGCAAGTAATGACATTTTTTAGCATCACCTACAGCTCAGAGCTAAATTGTTATCAAGAGATGGTATTATGGGAAATTAAATGGTAGCACCAGCCTCCAAAAGTGAGTCTGTCTCCTTAGCTCTGGATTGTTTCTCTCCTTGGTTAACATCCAGCTATTGCTTCTTGTCTCACCTTCAGGAATTTTGGAAAATAGGTTTTCTACCATCCTCTTTGTGGTAGCCCCTCAAATATTGGAACACTGCTATCATGTCACCCCTATTCCTTCTTTTCACTAGATTAGACATACCCAATTCCTACAACTGTTCTTCACTTGTTTTAGCCTCCAGCCCTCTAATCATCTTTGTTGCTCTTCTCTGCACTCTTTCTAGAGTCTCAACATCTTTTTAAAATCATGGTGACCATGATGGATGCAGTATTCCAAGTATGGTCTTACCAAGGCCTTATAAGGTGGTATTAACACTTCACGTGATCTTGATTCTATTCCTCTGTTAATGCAGCCTAGGGTTGCATTGGCCCTTTTGGCTGCTGCTGCACACTGCTGGCTCATATTTAAGTGATTGTCCACTAGGACTCCAAGATCCCTCTTGCAGTTACTGCTATTGAGCCAAGTCTCGACTAATCTGTACCTGTACATTTGGTTTTCTTGCCTAAGTGTAAAACCTTATTGTTCTCACCACTGAGTTTCATTTTTTTAAGATGCGGCCCAGTGTTTGTCTGTTGAGAACTTCTGGATCTTGAGTCTATCTTCTCGAGTGCTGGCTGCAGGTTTCTCCTTTAAATTTGCATAACTGCTATGTGTTAACCTGTGCCATAATGATAGCACAGTTCATTTGACCTCTTATGCTCTGCTTGTATGTTCTGCCAAGATTATTAATACTTGCTTGACTAGACCTCTATAATATCTCTAGCAGCAGTTTCCATGGTGATAGCACTTTCAAATAATTTATTAAACGTTCAGTCTGGCTCTGTTAAGTATTTTTTTCCTTTCAGAATTCCACATTATCTGACCTCTTATTAGCCCTTCACCAAATTTGCAGTGTTTAGAACTCTTCCAAGTTCCTCTGCATATGATGCAATGGATTCACACTCCTTTGGCTTGAACTCAGAAATGCCCTGCAATTAATAAAGGCTTTTGGCCCCAGTTGTACTTACACTATTTTTGCTAGTCTTGCAAACTCAAATGGGAGTGCCCGTGGGGATACTTTAAGATTCAACTTTGTGTCCTGTAACACCTGGTAACAGGAGCATTTTTTTCCATCAATGTTCTCACTTGCTTCATAGCATTGTTCAAGTCTCTCTCTTTTTATAATATCCAGTCATTTGTGGCATTGCTTGGAGGGTTGGGCACTGCATATAAACGAGTCGAAGAGAGCAACTAGACATTTCTATCACTGGCATAAACTATGGAATGGTTATGAGTATGCATACAAGCCAGTAATGGTATCCTCTTTTCTTCACTACCGCGGGAGCATGCACGTCTGGGCATACGCAGAACCTTCTGCACATGTGCAGAATGTTCGTGATGACATCTGGGTGGGTGGGTGGAGCCTCGCGCCGTTGCCACTACCAGTTGGCCCGAACTGGTGCGAACCGGCAGAATACCACCTCTGATGCAAGCGCCATTCATAATCTTCCTGTAAGCATTTGTGTCACCGCAAAAAAACAATAGGGAAAGCTTCATAACGCCTTTAGCTAAATGCAAAACTGGTTCATAATTAAAAAATTGGATGGTTCTGTGTTGTGGCCCAGCAGGAGCCGTTGGAGCTGCAAACAGACTCCGACAGCGAGGGGCCCTATGAGTCGGCTCTGGAAAATGTGGAGGACCCTGGACAGGGTTCCGACTCTGAGCAGGGTGCAGAGAGGCTGGTTGGCCACCAGGAGGTGCCTGAGGCATGGAGCAGTGGTGAAAGCCAAAGGGAGTGTGTGCTCCTGACGTCAGGCCTTGGAGCAGTGGTGAGGAGACAAGGGAGTTGGTTCTGGATGCCCGGCAACGATGGGCAGATCGACGTAGAGAACAGCTATGCAGATACAAAAGATAATTGGATCCAGGTGGTTGTAATTAGGCTCCTCTCAAGATAGTATTTAAGGAGAGACTCTGGGAGGAGTCTGGTTCCAGGATTCAACTTAATTATCAACGCTGGAGAAGCTGTTATCTGTATCTGTCGAAGTCTGGGTTGCTGCCAAGGTTCTTTATCTGTTCATTGTGTTTGGGCTTTCAGCCACCAAGATTTATGTTTCCTGCTAATAAAGAGTTGTGACATTCCAGCTAAGCTTGTCTTGGCATTCGTTATTGGATGGAGGAGAGGCTCAGAACAGTTCTGTATACTCCAAAATAAATAGAATTGTTATAATTATATCTGAAAAGAATTGGGATAGTCCTCCACCCTATTTATACGCCATGAATCTAAAACATTTGATATGTCATATATCATAGAGTCTCTGGCAGGGGAAACTAAAAGACAAGCTTTTTCTGCAGTGGCTCCTGCTCTACGAAACATCTTCCATTTGGAGATTAGAGTGGCCCCAACTATGTTAGCCTCCCATAGCTGAGGTACTAAATGTGTTCAGGGCCCTATTCCCTGGCTGAATTGCTAGCTGGCCAAATATCTTGCTCCTACGAATATTTAATTTGGGTGTTTTTAGTGTTTTTACCTATCAAATATTTTTTGAATTTTAAGCCACCCAGAATCATTGACAGATCAGAGTCTATAAAAGGGCTGTCAAATTCCCGGCTCGTGGGCTGGATGCATCATGCTCTAGCCACGCCCACCCCAATTTAGCAAAGGGGAGAAAGTCCCAATACGTCACGTGCCGATCAGGGGTGGGTTCCTGTCAGTATTACTACGGGTTTGGTACGCAAAAAATGCATGTGCATGCGAATTTACACCTAAAAAAGTCTGTGCATGCGCACAATGTTAGAAAAGGGGGAAAATTACATTTTTCGATGAAGATTGTTCTGCACATGTGCAGAACAGAAAATCAAGATGGTGCTGCCAAGTATAGAATCGATTTGGGCACGTGTCCGGCCAAGTTCCTACAGAATTGATAGGAAGCCATCTCTGGTGCCATGACGTTGTGAGTTTGACATCCCTACAGAAATTGAATAAATACAATTTTTAAAAAAATGTCAATATGGTGTGAAGGTGGGGTGATGGTGGTGGAAGAATGTGATTTTTCCTACACTAAATTAAAAAAAAATACATTCTCTGTCACAAGATATAGTGAAATCTTTCTTACTTTTAATTTTTAATCTTAATTTGTTTCTGTTTTTTGTAAAATATGTTTACCAAGAAAACGACATGGATAAAAAATATAAAATGATTGACAAAATCTATCTTGAGGATCGCTAGCAGTCAAAAATGATTTGGTGGTGCATAATCAATCTTGTACAAGTTCAATTTAAAAGAAACATCAGATGGGAGAATCTATTTTTGCCCATTAACAGTTGGTTTCTTGATAGCAGATTAAAGGGGCATTCAGATCTTGTGGTCGCAGCCTTCCCCCTATGAGGGGTTGCATTGTATTTCTATTAATGTTAATTACTTTGATTGATTAATCCATTTATATGCAGATGTGACTCTGAGAAGCTAACATGTTAAAAGTAGTAATAATAAAGGAAAGCGATATCAACAAAAGCTTTGATAAACTAATAAACTGAGGCTTTGCTAAAATGGCCACTGATGATTTAGCTAAACAAAACAATCAACAAAAGCCTCTCAATGGGCCATTTAGGCTCTTCTAATTCCTTCATGTGCCTCGATATGTCTATAAATTCTTATATGCAATTAGAGCAGAGGTGGGTTCCTACCAGTTCGCACCTATTCGGTAGAACCGGTTTGTCAAATCTACCGAACCGGTTAGAAGAGGTTCCACCAGTGGACCCGGAAAGCAGGACACACCTACAGAAGAGGTTCCAAAAATTTTTGAAACCCACCACTGGTCCTTGGATATGATTATTCTACAGATAATTTAAGGTAATTTAAGGTGGTTCTGACAAGTGTCATCAGCATCTTCATATCCAGTCACATGGGCAGCAAGCCACCCATCCGGTCACATGGGCGGCAAGCCACTCCCACAAAGAAGGCCACAACCACAGAGTAGGTTCGAACAATTTTTGAAACCCACCACTGAATTAGAGAGAAAGCTGTGATCTTTAACTTTTGGGAGGAAATGCATATCCATCTTTGGGGTGAGCAAAGTAGCCACCTAGTGGTATAGAAAAATGAGAATATGTTAATTCTGAAGGAGTTACTTCTGCAGTACATCTCCAATTAGAACATGTGTTTGTATGTTGTATGGACATGTATGTATATGCAAATTTAATAAATCTTTTTGGGGAGTCAGGATGTAAAATGTGATTATTTTGAAATTCTGTAGAGAATTCCGTGCGCGTGCACGGAAGCGCAGAAGCCTTAAAAGACAGGTAAGGAGCTCAGGTGAGCGGGTGGGCTCTCCGGAGCACTGTACCAGAACGGTATCCGGTGCTTCAGGCAGGCTCCGCTACACCCGTGCCGGGACGTGCCACCTGCAACCTACCATTGCTTTATTGGCACCAACTCTGCTCCCAATGTCCCTTTCACTCTCCAGCCTGCATAAAAGCTCTTCCACAAACCTGAAGCCAAAATGCTGTAAGCAGAATAACTGCAATCAATCACTCCAGAAGGGCAACATAGGGAGTTCCAGGAGTGAAGGATAATTCCAGCAAGACAAGATAAACACACAGAAGGTTATAAATACTTCGAACAGTCAGGAGGAATGCCAGGAATGCAGACCACAACTCTACACTAGGTGAACTCAGCTCCTCCATACTGTCTCTCCCTTAAACTCCATCCCCAGTTGTGCCTTGTGAAGGGAATCAGGGCCCTTTCCTTCCTTGTAAGCCATGAAATCCTGTTGCTCTCTTCTGTATTCTTCCCTGAGTTCCCTAGGATGAGGACAGGGTGGGCTTTGGTCTTCATCTGAAACCCACTCCCTTGTTCTACCTCTCTACTGCTTTGCCCAGCCTGACTTTGCCCTTCCCCAGTTTCCTCCACAGCCAACGGAGCCACTCTCCTGCTGTATGTTAGCTGTTTGGCTTCCATCTCAGAGTCAGACTCCGACAGGATCATGATAGTGTTAATATGTCACTAAGAGCAACATCAATGTATAGCAATAGCATTTAAACTTACATACCACTTCACAGTGCTTTACACTGCTCTCTAAGCAGTTTACAGAGTCATCATATTGCCCCCAACAACAATCTGGGTTCTCATTTTACAAACCTCAGAAGGATGGAAGGCTGAGCCAATGTTGAGCTGATGAGAATCGAACTGCCGAACTGCTGAACTGCCGAACTGCCGAACTGCCGGCAGCAGGCAGTCAGCAGAAATAGCCTGCAGTACTGCATTCTAACCATTGCACTACCACAGCTCATGTGTATAGTGTAAAAGACAGATATTTTTTTTCATAAGCAACTTTTATATAAACAATTTATTATTTTTAAAGCAGAAGACATTTGCAAAAGTAATTTTAAATGAAAATCAGGATTTGTATACATGATAGAAATGCTATCTATGCTGTCATAATGATTTTGTTATTTAATCCATTTTGAGCAATAAAATTGCATGATAAATTCAAAAGCCTCTTCCAAGTTTTATTTTAATAGATTATAGAATGAAAATCTATTACTTGGTGCAAAGAACTCTTAAAGTAAATATGAAAATATATGTAAGATCTATTTTTTAACTACTTATCTAGGCCATGGAAAGTGTGATTGTGGAAAGTGTAAATGTGAAGAAGGTTGGTATGGTGATGCTTGTCAATACCCAACTATCTGCAATTTTACACGGAGGAAGAGTAATGAGATGTGCAAGAATTCTCAAGACATCATTTGTTCAAATGCAGGTGAGATTTTTATTTTAATGGGTTGATAAATTACTTTGGTGAAGTAGTTGTTTCAAGCAAAACCAAGCATTTAATAGTGAGTGCCATACCATGTGCATGAATCATACAAGTGGCAAGAAAATAGGGGCAGTCAGGCATAACAAAGGTTATGTAGACAGTAAACACAGGGTCAATCAAAATGGACTCAAATGTCTATACACCAATGCACAGAGTATGAGGAATAAACAGGGTGAATTAGAAATTCAAGTAAATGAGGGCAGATACAATATTGTTGCCATTACAGAAACTTGGTGGGATGAAACCCACAAATGGAATATACAGCTAGAAGGATTTAAATTATTTAAAAGAAATAGACCAAATAAAAGAGGAGGTGGAGTTGCACTATACATAAGAAATAACTACATCTCTACAGAAATAGAGCACAACAATGATGAGAACTATTTTGAATGCATTTGGTTCAATATTAAAGTTTGTGGGGGGGGAAATGACATTGCCATAGGTCTATACTACAGGCCATCCAACCAAGCAGAGGAAGTAAATGAACTTTTTGCTAGTCAGCTAACTAAGGTATGTAGGAAACACAACACAATAGTAATGGGGGATTTTAACTACCCTGACATCAACTGGGAAACAAACTCTGCACCAAGTGGAAGATCCAATAGGTTCCTAATGAACCTAGCAGACAACTTTGTTTCCCAAAAAGTAGAGAGGGGAACAAGGGGATTGACCATATTAGACTTAATTCTCACTAACAGAGAGGAAATGATAGAAGGTGTTGAAGCCATAGGAACCCTAGGAGCAAGTGACCATGCAATATTGGAATTCAACATTATGCAAACACAAGTAGTAGAACAAAGTCAAACTAGAGTCTTGGATTTTAAGAGAGCTAATTTCTATAAACTTAGAGAGACCTTGGGAAGAATTTCATGGCTGAGAATCCTCAAGGGGAAAACAACTCAAGAAGCTTGGGAAATTTTGAAAAATGAGATTACAAAAGCTCAGTCTAGCACAATGCCAATGAAGAAGAAAAATAACAGCTCCCAAAAGAAACCAGCATGGCTGCATAAAGAACTCTCTGACAAATTGAAAGACAAAAAAGTTAAGTATAAAAAATGGAAAGAGGGGGACATAACTAAAGCAGAATATCAGCAAATAACCTGAGCCTGTAAAGATGAAGTAAGGAAAGCTAAGGCTCACAATGAAGAAAGCCACAAAAGTAAAAAATAACAAAAAAGCTTCTTCCAATTTGTTAAAAACAAAAAAAAGGTTAAGGAAACAATTGATCCATTGCTGGGAGAAAGTGTCAAGAAGGTGACAAGCAACAGGGAGAAAGCAGAACAATTTAACTCATTTTTGGCATCTGGCTTTACACAAAGGGATAAAACAGTCCAACCTATCAAAAAACAGCACCACAAAAATCAGATTAGGAACACAAATTGAAATAGGGAAGAAAATGGTAAGTGAGCATCTGTCTACCCTAGACGAGTTCAAATCACCAGGACTGGACGGATTACACCCCAGGGTTCTGAAGGAATTGGCAGACGAGATCGCAGAACCACTGAACTATATCTTTCAGAGATCCTGGAGCACCGGAGAACTGCCAGAGGACTGGAAAAGAGCTGAGGTGGTTCCCATCTTCAAAAATGGAAAAAGAATAGATCCAGGAAACTATACACCTATCAGCCTTACCTCAATACCAGGAAATATTCTGGAAAAGATAATCAAGCAACGAATTAGTGAACACCTAGAAGTTAACAAAGTAATAGCCAAAAGCCAACATGGGTTTGTCAAAAACAGATCATGCCAGACTAATCTTATTGCATTCTTTGACAAAGTGACAAAATTAGTGGACCAGAAGAATTCCGTTGATATAGTTTACTTGGACTTCAGTAAGGCATTTGATAAGGTAGACCATAGCCTACTACTAGATAAAGTAAAAGAACATGGGTTGGACAACATCACCACCAGATGGATTCGTAACTGGCTGACCAACCGGAATCAACGTGTAGTCCTCAATGGAACTGCATCTACATAGAGGGAAGTATGGAGTGGAGTACGCCAAGGCTCTGTTTTAGGCCCAGTGCTCTTCAACATCTTCATCAATGATTTGGATGAGGGAATAAATGGGGAACGCATCAAATTTGCAGCTGACACCAAGCTGGCAGGAATAACCAACACTCCAGAAGACAGGCTTAAGATACAGAAGGATCTTGACAAACTTGAACATTGGGCACTAATAAAATGAAATTCAATGGTGAAAAGAGTAAGGTTCTACATTTAGGCAAGAAAAACCAAATGTACAGGTACAGTATAGATGGTACCTTGATCAATAGTAGTAACTGTCAGAGGGATCTTGGAGTCCTAGTGGACAACCATTTAAATATGAGCCAGCAGTGTGCAGCAGCTGCCAAAAAAGCCAACACAGTTCTAGGCTGCATAAACAGAGGGATAGAATCAAGATCACGTGAAGTGTTAATACCACTTTATAATGCCTTGGTAAGGCCACACTTGGAATACTGTATTCAGTTTTGGTCACTACAATGTAGAAAAGATGTGGAGACTCTAGAAAGAGTGCAGAGAAGAGCAACAAAGATGATCAGGAGACTGGAGACTAAAACATATTAGGAACGGTTGCAGGAACTGGGTATGTCTAGTTTAATGAAAAGAAGGACTAGGGGAGACATGATAGCAGTGTTCCAATATCTCAGGGGTTGTCACAAATAAGAGAGAGCCAAACTATTCTCCAAAGCACCTGAGGGTAGAACAAGGAGCAATGGGTGGAAACTATGGGTGGAGAAGTAACTTAGAACTGAGGAGAAATTTCCTGACAGTTAGAACAATTAATCAGTGGAACAGCTTGCCTCCAGAAGTCATGAATACCCCAACATTGGAAGTCTTTAAGAAGATGTTGGATAGCCATTTGTCTGGAACAATATAGGGTTTCCTGCCTAGGCAGGGGGTTGGACTAGAAAACCTCCAAGATCCCTTCCAACTCTGCTATTGTATTGTATTGTATAAGTTTTTAATCAATCATACAAAATATATTGTGTGAAAGCATTTAACTACTGTGAAGAATATAAGATTGAATGGTTATTATTAAGAAAATAATGGATAGTTTTCTGTAGGCGTCATAAACTTTGTGGTTTTCTGTAGGCAGTGTAAACTTGGTTTGCCCTCCAGGCATTAGGCAAGGAAATTAAATAGCAATAGCAATACTACTTAGACTTATATACTGTTTCCCAGTGCTTTACAATCCTCTCTAAGCAGTTTACAGAGTCAGCATATTGCCCCCAACAATCTGGATCCTCATTTTACCCATCTCAGAAGGATGGAAAGCTGATTCAACCTTGAGCCAGTGAGAATCAAACTGCTGGCAGTTAGCAGTCAGCAGTATTACCTTGCAACACTGCATTCTAATCACCATAAATGCACTGACTTGAGGAGTTGATGGCTGTGTGTTAATGTGGATGTGTGCACTGCCCTCAGAGGGATGGATTTGCAGTTTTGTTCATGTTTTAATTGTTGTTTTAATTTACTGCCCAGAGTCACATGTAGAATGGGCAGCCATATAAGGGAAAAATAAACAAACAGAAATATCTCCTGTCACCATTGGGAAATCTTTAATGAAATCTATGGCACAAACAGGCTTCGGGTTTTGTATGTAGCTTTGATTGCCAGACCTTCCTCCCGCAATATATTTTAGAATTGGACAAAAGTTGAAGAAAATGTCAACCAAAATAATCAAAGAATAGAAATCATAGAAGATGCCATCACACTCAGAGATCAGGTTGAAGGGTGGAATGTCTATGAAGATTCTCAGCCATCCAGGTAGAGTAATTTGGAAATGGTTGCCATAACAATGAAGGATGAATTAAGTCAACCTACTATGTCTACCAGTAGGATGTTTGTATGCCTTATTAATGACATACATTATATAAAATTCTGAAAGTAACATAGGTCATGAAATCAAACATTCTTTTCTATGATAAATTGAATGGTAAACCATAGTCCTAATGCCAGTACTGTGTTTCTGATGTTTACAGGTACTTGCCACTGTGGCAGATGTAAATGTGACAATTTAGAAGGAAATGGAATGATCCATGGTAAATACTGTGAGTGTGATGACAGAGAATGCATAGATGAAGAAACGGGACTGATGTGCACAGGTGAGCATATTTAAAGCTATGCTAATCACAGCAAACATTCTTCAGATAATCATGCTCTATCATTGAGGACAATTTTTTGCAGGACACAGTTCTGTTCCAACTTGTGTTGAATGCACCAATTTGGCTGGGCCTTAATCACAGCTGTCCTTAGAGATAATTTGGGGACCAAGGCAAGGAATACTGCAGTTACTAACCATCATTTTCTTTCAGAGAAAGGTAAATAGCTCCCCCACCCTACTTTGTTCTTTGAAGAATTTCTGCAACCCAGAGAAACTTGGTAACAGTTAGCTGTAGTTGTGAAAATGAGGAATAAAATTTAGAAAAGCAGAGCCTTTACAATAAACAGATAACAAAAGGACGGCAGTGTTTCTGCAGATCTGCATGAATGTTCACTGCTGAAGCAGTTTGAAGATTACTCTTCGGCACTTTGGACTGGAAGGCAAGGAGCTTCAGAACATGAACAACACCAAATGCTATCTGCATTTTCTTAAATTAAACACACCTTTTTTCAGAATTACTACTATCTTTTGCCTTTATCTTAGGGCATTCCACCTTATATCATCAAGGAAAAGAGCAGGACAGATGGCCACCTGATCCAGCGGCAAAGAAAGCAATATTGTGTGCATATGTTTTCGGCAGTGGTTGGAGGGCATTGTCATCTCCAAGGTGGTAGCCACAGCCTTGTGATCCAAGCTGCAACTCTTTTGAATGCTTATGACGATGAGGGAGGTGATGTGTAGACAAAAGAAATGGAGCTGGATTGCAATGTTGTACCTACAACTTGCAGGGTTTGACCTCTTTTGCAGATACAGTTCAGAGATGGGTTGCTCCTGGTTTGGTCCAGATTGGGTGAATTGGTAGTAGTGGTGGTAGGAGGCTCCGCAGAAGCATTGCGTGCATGCATGCACACAAGCAAACCACTAGTAAAAAAATGGAAACTCACCACTGATACAGTTGTATACATTTACTCCAACTGGGTCTGTGCATACCATAAGTCTCCTTTTTCCACTTCACATCATAACAATGTAAACCCTTGGTCCTTTCCTTATGACCATGTTTAGCTGCCATTAAATCAACAAAAAGCTGCAGCAGAATAGACCATTCCTCTATTAGCATGACTCAATCCACCTATTACAAAATAACAGGAGGATACTTATCCCACAAACTTTAATTAGAGATACCCAAGATTCATTTGCAGGTTAGAAAATGACCTTCAGAAGATAGCGAGACAGCACTGAAGTGGCAGTTTGCGTAACCTTTTGAAAATTTATCATTATAGTTAGTGCACCCCATTATCTAACTGAAGTTTTAATTGAAAGTTTCATTTATCATCAAATCTTCTGAGGCCAGAAGTTGCCCTTTCTTTTTGAGACATAAATATTTACTTCTGAGATGAGGTCACTGATGGCCTGTAAGAAGAAAAACATCATTGTACTTCTGAGAAGACAGTTGGAACGTATGCCACCGAAGAAAATTGAGCAGCTCATGGCTAATAGGAAAGAAACTATACTTCTCCTCTTCCCAAACAATCTCATTGGAAAAAAAATGCTAATTGAAATAAACCAAATTGACATCCTTTTCATAGAATATAAGAGTGGTCATCCCATTTTCAAGTTTCTATCCAATTCAATATCTTTTTTCTACAAGAGACTTGGATAGATGATTATCACATCTTTCAATATAATGCATCTCAGAGTATAAGGGGGTAACATCTTAAAGGTGGCATAGTAATTTTGATTAGTACAGAATTGGAAGCAAAAGCATCTCTTTTCTATATATATAGATAGATATAGGATCAATGAGTAAATGAAACTTATACAAGGTGGCAACACCAACCAATCAGAATTTGGTGCTGATTTTTTTAAAAAAAGCAGGAATGAATTTGATTAGTAAAAATAGTATTCGTATTAGATTAATCTAGCAATCTAGATTGAGAAATCCCAAACAGATCCTGAAGAAGTGTGGTAAACTGTTGTGTTGTGGTAGTCCCTCAAGTTAGTAAACATTGATCTTAATTCAAAAGAGATTTTAGATACAAGTTTTAGATACAAGTCATTATTCTGGCATAGCTCTCCCTATGGTTCCATCAATATAAGAATGGTTCTACGCTCAAATAACATTCTTCTTCTTCTAGTAGAGTTTTTTCCCATATAAACCAAATATTGATCCATTGGTTGCAAATAGAGGGAGTTGATAAAAAATGGAGACATCATGTAGTAAAGAGCACAAAATTGAAGATTATGTAAGGAAAAATGAAAATGTTCCCAAACATGCAAAGTTGTGATTTGATATACAAGAACCATGATTGTTCTAAACTCAACAAAGCTTCTCCTTCTTAACGTAGAGTAAAACAAACATAAGAAAGCAGAAGACTTGAGCTATGTACCATTTATTAAACATCTGATATTAGATCTGATGCCAGCAATGGAATCTTAGTAATTGTCAAAATTATACTGTTGTAAAGGAAGAATTTTTCTCTGTGATTTAATGTCAATAAAAAAGAAAAAAAAGTTATTGATAACTTCTGTAAATATCTGTAATATGCCCATTCTGACAGTTCAACTCATATAAACCAAAAGGTTTGATTAAATGCAGTCTGACACTTGACCTTTCAGAACAAAATGTGTCACATTCATAAATTCACATGAATCAAGCAGGTTCTTCTGAAGGCCAGAAAATGCCAGCTTTTGATGGGTCTTGACAGAGATTAAACACAAGACTTCACTGGCTCTCGAAACTCAAATATAAATGATGTCCATACATATTTTGTGATTATTATTTTTATGATTATGAGTTTTGAGAAAAATCTGACTCCCGTTAGACAAATCTTCATAACACCCATTGATCAAACATCTGAGGTTAAAACTTTTAAGTTTTCAAAAAGGAACTGAATATTGTATGTTTCTGGAAGGAAGCCTTCACTGTCAACATTATGTTTTGGGATAAGGCCATGGCATGTGTTACTGTGGAGACTGTTACTGCGAGGCTGGTTGGCATGGCGATAAATGTGAACTCCAATGTGACATCGCCCCCTGGGAGATCAAGAAGAAGTGTACCTCTCCAAGTGGCAAAATCTGCAGCAACAGAGGTTTGTCGTTCACCTTGGTTATCATCTAAGTTAACTTTTTCCCCCCTACCTTTGGCACTTTTCCAAAATTACAGGGCTTAGGGAAAACTCAGTTGATTTGTTATTACAAAAAGAGAGGTAGATATTGCTAACCATAAGCCAATGCCAGTTTCTTCTGATTTATTTGCCCACCCAGTGTATTAATATAGTGAAATATGGCCAAAACAAAATCTGGGGCAGGAAGAGAGCACCATGGGGAAATGCTGGTCAACATATCTGAAAAATATCTAAAGCACCTTAGGTTCCTCATAAACTATCACCTGTAATTTATGATGAATATAGCAATAGCAATAGCAGTTAGACTTATATACCGCTTCATAGGGCTTTCAGCCCTCTCTAAGCGGTTTACAGAGTCAGTATATTGCCCCCAACAATCCGGGTCCTCATTTTACCCACCTCGGAAGGATGGAAGGCTGAGTCAACTTTGAGCCGGTGAGATTTGAACAGCCGAACTGCAGAACTGCAGTCAGCTGAAGTGGCCTGCAGTTCTGCATTTAACCACTGTGCCACCTTGGCTCTATATGCACAGAGACCTACACACACACACACACACACACACATTTTCCATTATGGTGTTCATTCATAAGAGCTTAATACTTTTGATAGGGTTGGAGAAGGAAAACTGCTGAAAAATTACAAAGTAGGAGTCAGCCAAAACTATTCTCCAAAGCACCTGAAGGCAGGACAAGAAGCAAGGATGGAAACTAATCAAGGAGAAAGGCAACCTAGAACAAAGGGGAAATTATCTTACAGTTAGAACAATTAATCAGTGGAATAACTTGCCTCCATAAGTTGTGAATGCTCCAACACTGGAAGTTTTTAACAAGAGAGCAGACACCCATTTGTCTGAAATGGTATACGGTTTCCTGCTGGAGCAGAGGGTTGGACTAGACGACCCCCCAAGGTCCATTCCCACTGTTATTCTGAAGAAAGTTAGTCAGATATTGTGAAATCAGTGCATATGGAACAGCACTTGGGTGATGCTATTTCAGACCTTGGCCTCTTTTGTTTCCATGCTCTTTTTTAATGTGTTCACAAAACAACAAAACTAGATGTCAATGTAGGTATGATACACACAGACTGACAGGTCCTTTTTCCAATCATGGAATGGGAGAGTGCCTAACAGCAAAGAGTCTAAGCAAGATGAATGTTCCAATAGAGGCGCTAAGCAAAGAAAGGAGAATATAAGAGGCTTCGCTTTTCCTAGGTGATACTTTATTTTAATTGAAGATCAGTTGTGTTGGATGCAGTATGCATCTAGGTTGTGATGTGGTATTATGATCAGGCTTTCTCCTACCTCTACCCTCTATATTACATGAAACATGATTTTTATTTTGTGCATAAAATTAGATTTGTGCAATGTTCCTGTCAATGAAATTTTCTGCTGAGTACAGTATCAAATCTTATTCTTTCTTCTTAGGGAAGCATTTATTGTTTGCTGTGAGTGTGTGTGTATATGCATGTATATGTTTGCAGACGTATGAATTCTTGTCTGTCTGTCCGTCCGTCCATCCATCCATCCATCCATCCATCCATCCATCCATCCATCCATCCATCCATCCATCCATTCTGACCTAGGCTTCCCCAAACCACGAAACAGACTCCTTGCCATGACAAAAAACCCTTTTTTAATTAAGTTACTGTGAATTCCTCTCATTCACATCCAGCAAAGTCTTTTAAGGGTGAATATATAGTCAGAGACTTTATATGGCCTGGAGAGCTGCCAGGCTGATATCTTCAAAAATTGGCAAGGCGCTTCTGAGAGTCATGAACCAATTAAGTGAACTAATTGTCTCCTACAAACTCCACTCCCCTTTCGCTCCTCTTTTATTCCCTATGGGAATATTATCCCAATTTCTCCACCTTTGCTCCTGCTCCTTAACTATTCCCTTTGTCTGGCCACTCTCTGCATGCACACACTGGGAACAGGCTGCAGCTGTTTGTCTCCCTCACTGATGTCTGACTCTGAAGGAAGCTGATAATTGGCATACAGCTCTGGCCCCCTCTCTGCCTCCAATGCAGAGTCCTCATCAGAGCCTTCCTCAGACTCCAGGATTGGCCCATGTTCGTCTCCTTGTCCGAATTTGCTGCCAGCTCCGCTGGTCGCTGGTGGGACACAATACTTACTATCTATCTATCTATCTATCTATCTATCTATCTATCTATCTATCTATCTATCTATCTATCTATCTATCTATCTATCTATCTATCTATCTATCTATCCTATCTATCTATCTATCTATCTATCTATCTATCTATCTATCTATCTATCTATCTATCTATCTATCTATCTATCTATCTATCTATCTATCTATCTATCTATCTATCTATCTATCTATCTATCTATCTATCTATCTATCTATCTATCTATCTATCTATCTATCTATCTATCTATCTATCTATCTATCTATCCTATCTATCTATCTATCTATCTATCTATCTATCTATCTATCTATCTATCTATCTATCTATCTATCTATCTATCTATCTATCTATCTATCTATCTATCTATCTATCTATCTATCTATCTATCTCTATCATCTATGAAATTTATTTTCCTGAAATTTAAACTGACTCTGGACAGTTTACATAAAAATTAATTAAGTCTGCTCTAGATCCAATTTTTTAAAAATTACTTTTTAAGGTTTTATTAAAGAGAACTGAAGGCCAATAGGGAATTTTAATATATTGGTTGACTCAACAGAGACATTGCATTTTATTTTTGATATTTTAACAATGGAGACGATATGGTTTCTAAATACTGTGACTGTGTAGATAAGCGTTGCTGCCATCCTGAGAAACGCTTTCCAGGATTGTTGTGATTCTATAATAGAACCAATTCAGAAGACCTTACATGCAATATTCCATTATGTGAGAGTCAGCCCTCAATCTGTTTTGCTCAAAATAAAATTTGTGTCTAAATCTTTTGTATGTACATGTTAATTTCTACCACTAATTTATCATTTCATTTTCATTCAAGTAATTTTAGTTTGATTGGATGAAAAATATTCATAAATAGATCTACTGTAAGTTTCTAAAATGTGAAAATGTTTGTTTTCACTAAGAAAATGTTTAAAATATCAACTGTTGTTTCTCTAACTACAGTCCAGATCTATTAGAAAGTGCAAAAGTGCAAATCTAAAAATTCATCGCTTTACTACCTCTTTATTGAGAAAACTCTGTCAAATGTGGAGCATCTAATTATCTTGAGAGCATTTATAAAATCCTCTCATTTTAATTATACGGCAATTTAAAAGCCCTGGCTAAAATATTGAAAACACACACATACACACAGACTGATATTTCTAGAAACTATGCACTAGATTGTAACATCAGTTTTGTAAATGAATTATTTGTCTATTTGGTGACATGGAACTTTATGATTGATGGAATGTCATGACTTGGTTGAAAGTAATACTTTAAAAAATACTGTATTTTTTTTAATAGTTAACCATATAAGATCAGAAAGAGTGGCAGAAGAAAGAAGTATCATTGGAAGAAATATCCAAATAGTCAAATGTTTAAGGAATACTGTATGGACTGATTCAAGGATAATTATGGTAGTGGGCAATTCTGACATATATCCTGGGGATCCCCATGTTTATATTTTGGATGGCATTAGTGTGTATTTTGTTCACATGATGACATCCCTGCATTCTTCCCTATGGGTGATGGTGTATTTTTTGATGAGGGCAGGTTGGGTGAAGCTCAATGGGAAACTTTGAGCTATTTATTGTCTCTTATTGTCAACCTCACAACTGGCGTGGGGGAACCAAGAGGAAGAAGTACTTCCTCAAGCTTCTGAATGAAAATCATGAATACATGCATTATTAGCAACTTATATTCAACCTCCCTTGTTTTCATGCAGTCAATAATAATTACTAATATTCATACCTGGTCAAATCTAACATAAATTGATCTAAACATTCCTAGTTTGCGGGCAGTTAGTATTAATCATGCATCTCAGATCTTGGGTTTCTATATAGGGATTTTGCACTCATAGGTTAAAATAGTTGAGTGGCACAAGGTTATGTCAGCCATTTTTTTTGTTAGAAAAAGCAAATATATTCTAACTGGCATGTTTGATGACTAAAAAGTGCAGCAGTGCAGAAAATAAAATGCCTCTAAAGTCCCAACCTTTCTTGGTGACTGGGAACTCCTGTGGCTGGGAAGCATAGAATAGAGCCTCTATTTTCATGCCATGCATGCCCCAACTTTATTAATCCAAGAAGTTAAGCTCCCTGTAAATTTAGGGTATTACAGAAAACTGTAACAAAAGCTTGCAACTTAGAATAGAATTGAATAGAATATAAAAATGTGGGTTAAACAGCATTATCACCAGATGAATTCGTAACTGGCTGACCAACGGCACTCAAAGTGTATCCTAAATGGAGTTGCATCTCCATGGAGGGAACTATACAGAGGAGTACCTCAAGTCTCTGTCTTAGACCCAGTACTCATCAATGATTTAAATGAGGGATAGAAGGGGAACTGATCAAATTTGCAGATTTCACCAAGCTGGTAGTAATAGTCAAAACTCCAGAAGATAGGTTCATTCATTAACAGTAAGGTTCTACATTTAGGCAAGAAAAACCAAATGCACAAGAATAGGATAGATGATACCTGGTTCAATATTAGTATTTGTGAGACAGATCTTGGAGTTCTAGTGGATAATCATTTAAATGTGAGCCAGGAGGGTGCTGCAGCTGCAAAAAAACATAGTCCTCGGCTGCATCAATAGAGGGGTAGAATAAAGATCACATTAAGTGTTAGTACCACTTTATAATGCCTTGATAAGACTACACTTGATTTTGGTCATCACAATATAAAAAAAATATGTTGACACTCTAGAAATAGTGCAGAGAAGAGCTACAAAGATACTTAGAGACTTGGAGACTAAAACATATGAAGAATTGTTGCAGAAATTAGGATGCCTAGTTTAATGAAAAAAAGGACGGGGTGACATGATGACAATGTTCTAATATCTTAGGGGCTGCCACAAAGAAGATGGGGTCAGCCTATTCTTCAAAGCATTATAGAGTAGACCAAGAAGCAACGGATGGAAAATAAGGAGAGAACCAACCTAGAACTAAAGAGAATTTTTCTGACAGTGAGAACAATAAATCAGTGGAATGACTTGCCTCAAGAAGTTGTGGGTGCTGCAACATTAGAGGTTGTTAAGAAGAGGTTGGACAACTCTTTATCTTAAATGGTATAGAGTTTCCTGCCTGAGCAGGGGGTTGGACTAGAAAAGCTCCAAGTTTTCCTCCAACTCTTTATTTTGTTATTCTGTTAACAACATTTTGTGTAAAAGGCTTTTCTTTGGTAATGGCAGGAATAAAAAGACCTGCTGTTTGAGGACCAGATGGGAGGCATGGCAGTGCTTCTGACTCAGTATGCACTCAGTATCCCAAACTCTCTAGGGCTGTTTGCACAACATAGCAACCCATGTGGCTTAGGTACAAGGAAATACACTTCTCCAATTGCTCCTCTCTCTGAGCTGCACAGCATGTATGCAGTAGTCCCCAGCTTGTGTAATGGCCTATCACACTGTGTGAACACAATGTTCCCAGGACTTCCAGCAGGAAAAAAACTATGGAGTGTCACCATGATTTGTTTAAAGTTTGCTTATGAAGAAGATCACAGCAAAAGACCCCAGTGCAGTGCATTTGCTCAGCATGGTAAATGATAAACAAACTACCCACAGCAGATACCAAGCCATAGCACACAGAGAGGAATGACTAAGTGTGGGTGTTTAATAATAACAAACAAGCTTGGCTGTTGTGTCCATTTAATGTTGTCTGGGTGTGCAGCAGTGGTGGGTTTCAAATTTTTTTAGAACTTCTTCTGTAGGTGTGGCCTGCTTTCCGGGTCCACTGGTGAAAGCTCTTCTAATCGGTTCAGTAGATTTGACGAACCGGTTCTACTGAATAGGTACGAACTGGTAGGAACCCACCTCTGGTGTGCAGGTACTTCTAGGGGGTCTTTGGAGAAAGATCCCAAAGAGCTGAAGGTAGTGCTCTTTACAAGGAGTCAAAGAACTTATGGTACCTAGGATAAGTGAAAATATAAAGTCAGGAAAGCAAACCTAGCCACACCCACATATTACACCCATGAGATAATCAAGACTGAATAATTGTGATTTAGAATCTACCTGCATGCACCCTTTTCAGATGCAAATGTTGATTTCCTCTAGTTAACGTGTTCAGGAATGATAAATTTCCTAGCCATTTGAAACACAGCTGCTAACTCAATAGTTATACATGATCAGAATAACAGTTCTCAACATTGTGTAGCCTCTCAGTTTTTGAAGGTTCCCAGAATATAGTTAACATGTAGAGACTAATTGCTGATTCTTCTTGAGTTCTGATTTTTCAGTGAATGTATGGACAAAAGGGACTAAAACCAAATTTGGTTTAAATTCTTCCTATCTAAAATATATATATGTAGAAACAATTTTTAAAATTGCATCTCTCCTCCCTTGGATCCTCCATACCCTTGTGGCCAATGCAAGCCTTATTTTCAGGGCATTTGGCTATGAAAAGATTGCCCAGCCTTGTCATATTTCATTTAAATATAAAATTGTTGGTTTTTCTTTGATTCTGTTAAATATCAACTTTTCCTGTTGCAGGAACCTGTGTATGTGGTGAATGCATATGTCATGATGTTGACCCAACTGGAGATTGGGGAGATATTCATGGAGATACTTGTGAATGTGATGAACGCAACTGCAAGGCAGCCTATGATCGATATTCAGATGATTTCTGTTCAGGTAAAGGAAATAATTCAAGGACTTAATGTGATCTCAATGGAAGATCTAATATGCTTTACAGTGGAAACTCTAATAATACAGAGCCCAAATAATAACATATATTGTTACAATCCTATTTATGCCACAATTATAAACTTGTGTCCTGACTTCCAGATACAAATAGATAAGTCATAGGATTGCATGATGGCGTGACTCCACATTCTGTCATTTCCTGCCTTTGTCCCTTTTATGTGGAGGAACAAAATGATCTCATTCCACAAGATTTCCAGAAAGTGATCTGGTGGCTGGATCTGTATTTTGTCACATGAATTCATATTCCCCTGAGTTGTCAGACTAGTACGTATGAAAGAGAATATTTGTAGCTCTGAATTGATGTGCGGAGGAGTCCTTGATGGTCTCTGAGCTTGGTTGTTTTCTTGCAGACATGTTAAGTTACTTTATCAGTTCTAGGTCTATGTTTATTATCTAGTCATGAATGAAACATCTGTAAGAAAACAACCAAGCTCAGAGAGTACCAAGGACCCAAAGTTAGTACCATCTAGCAGTTACAGCTTCAATGCTGAGAATCCCTTGTGTTTTAAGATGGCCAGCTATATTATTTTGAAAAATAAATAAAATATGTAGGTACATTGAAGTGTTTAATACAAAATATCAAAGCATGGAGTCCAGTATCTTGCGACTTTTCCTCCTTTATGTCCAAAATAGTGAACAAACTTTTATTACTCACCATTATTTTATATAACTCAAGGTGGCAGATAAAATGGTCCCTTCTATTTTCCCCACAAGAACCCAATTGGATGGGATGAGATAGACAGAGCAACTGATCCAAAGTCACTCAGACAGGGAAAAGATTAAGACTCACAGGTGCTCAGTTTCTAGTCCAATCTCATCTACCTTTACCATAATGGCTCTCTAAACATCCTTAACAACCCATTCATGCCAGCCAAGTACCAATGGAGCAATTGAAGAATCAGAAGGAAGCAAGTAGATGAAATCATTTTGGCTTAGAATAAACTGAGCCAGTGCCTGACAGGTGAATTTTTTTTCATCAATTATGAAGAAGAAAACATAAGGAGGAAATAAAGTCTGCAAAAAATGTATTCAAATTAACCATCTGGAAATTATAATAAATAAGCTTGTAAATTAGGTGCCTACCTAGAATTAAATGAAACACTTGGGGTTAATTTAAAATTTCTATACTGAAAACCTGGAAACCCTATCGTTCAATTTTACCTGGTGGAGTTTCCATTGGAGATTCCTATACTCTCAATATTTCATTTCACTCCAAATTGCTGATAGTTGTCTTCTTCAGTCCAGAATTAAATAGTACATATTATTATAGAGATCCTACCAAAATCTCCAACTGGGAAGAAATAAATCTCCTTCTAATAACCTCTCTCTCTCCCCCCCCTCTCCCCCCCTCTCTCTCATAAATTCTAAGGATTAGGAAAAAAATAAGAAATGGGGGCTATAATGCACTTTCCTGTACCCCAATTTCCTATGAAGAAAACTCATGTAAATTTTTATCATTCTATACACATCAATGGTGGGTTGCAATTTATTTTACCACTGGTTCGCTCATGCGCTCGTGTAATGCTTCTGTGCATGTGCAGAAGCGTCCGGGTGGGTGGGTGGAGCTTACCACCATCACCACTACCAGTTTGTCGGATTTGGGGTGAACCAGCAGCACCATCTCTGATACACATGTTAGGGATGTGATAGAAGGTGGATTGTTTCTTTCATTTTACTATTTTCTACTTCTACACGTTTTTTTTCCATCAGGAAACTCAAGCAGAGTACACAAATTTCCCAGGAAGTTTTAAAGCAAATTTCTAAGTTTGAATTATACAAACCTTTGTCCCCCATTTGTTACAGCATATCAGCCCTCTACCAGTACAGCTAGCAGGATGGAGATAGTCTTCAAAGAATTCTTTCACAAGAATTTGATAGAGTTCCATAAGAGATTAAGGACAAAAATGGGGGGGGGGGGTTCATCTAGTTTACATGTATGTCTAGTTTAATGAGTATGTCTAGTTTAATGAAAATAAGGACTAGGGGAGACATGATAGCAGTGTTCCAATATCTAAGGGGTTGCCACAAAGAAGAAATAGTCAAACTATTCTCCAATGCACCTGAGTGTAGAACAAGGAGTAATGGGTTGAAACTAATCAAGGAGAGAAGCAACTTAGAACTGAGGAGAAATTTCCTGACAGTTAGAACAATCAATCAGTGGAACAGCTTGCCTCCAGATGTTGTGAATTTCCCAACACAGGAAGTCTTTAAGATGATGTTGGATAGCCATTTGTCTGAAACGGTATAGGGTTTCCTGCCTAGGCAGGGGGTTGGACTAGAAGACCTCCAAGGTCCCTTCCAACTCTGCTATTGTATTGTTGTATCTGAATGCAGATGATTGCAATTTTTTATATATTAGAGATCTAATTTTCTATCAGGAGGCTCAAGGTTTGGTTTTTTTTTTTTTACATTAACATGTTCTGTGGCCTATAAAACTTTGAAAGCTCCTCATCTAGGAGACCCCAAATGGCTTATTTCTTACCTATCATAGTCTTGGCTAGGTCTCTAAATTTTGTCATTGTAATTTTAGGGAAGTATACGCTTTGGTAGCCATCATTTTTTTTAAAAGGGGGAGTCTTAAATCCCCATAGCTTAAATAGGAAGACAGAACCTTTCTCCTTGATTTGCTGAACTTTTAATACAAAGTCTTATGGGATCACTGGTGCTCTCTGAGCTTGGTTGTTTCCAGATCTTTCACTACTCAATGAAATTCCTGGATAATAACAGATCTGCAAGCAAACAAACTCAGAAAACACCCAGAACTCCATAGTTCAATCCTGGGCTTCAGATATTGCCTGTTAGATAGTGAGTTATTTACATAGGAAACACTTAAAAGCAGTGGTGAATTCAAAAAGTTTTACTACTGGTTCTGTGGGAATGGCTTGGTGTGTGGTGAGACTTGGTGGGTGTGGCAGGGGAATGATACTGCAAAATCTCAATTCCCACCCCATTCCAGGGGAATGATACTGCAAAATCTCAATTCCCACCCCATTCCAGGGGAATGATACTGCAAAATCTCAATTCCCACCCCATTCCAGGGGAATGATACTGCAAAATCTCAATTCCCACCCCATTCCAGGGGAATGATACTGCAAAATCTCAATTCCCATCCCACTCAGGGGCCAGCCAGAGGTGCATTTGCCGCTACCAGTTCTCCGAATTACTTAAAATTTCCACAACTGGTTCTCCAGAATCTGTCAGAACCTGCTGGATTTCACCCCTGCTTAAAAGGTTATATCAGATCTTTGGTTTGGTATATTGGAACAGAGATGGACTTTTGGCTGCTATCCTACTGCTGTATCACAGTTTGCTCTAAGATGAAAAAGATTTTAAAAAGTTACATAAGTGCCAGATACAGGATGCTTGAGAAGTCGGGCTATGCGCAAAGATATGGGAATATATGTATGTGCTCCCAAAGTCTCCTGAAGAAAAAATATAAAAGGCCATTGAAAGAAGTTACAAGTATGATATAATCCACAGAAACAGTAGCAAGCAGATACTGCATTTTTCGGAGTGTAGGAGGCACTTTTTTCCCTCAAAAAAGAGGGTGAAAATCTGGGTGTGTCTTATACACTGAATACAGCATTTGTGGCCCACCAAAACCCCGTCCCTTTTGCAAAAATGGACATGCAGAGGAGTTGGGAGGCTTGCAAAGTGCTCTTGAGTGCTGGGGAGGGCAAAAAAGAGCAAGAAATGGGCCATTTTTGCCCCCAGTCCCTAGGGGCACTCTACAAACCTTCCAAAGCCACTGCATGCCCCTTTCTTTTGCAAAAAAAAAAATGGCCCGTGTTTGCAAAAAATTGGCTGCTTTTTGCTTATTTTTGCCCCCCCCAGCCCCCAGGAGCACTCTACAAGCCTCCCAAAGGTCTGCATAACCTGACCCCCCCCTTTTTTTTTTGTAAAACACAAGCCGTGCAGAGGGTTTGGTAAGCCTGCAGAGTGCAAAACCTTTTTTTTAATTTACCTCTTCAAAATCATAGTGTGCCTTATACTCCGGTGCGTCTTATAGTCTGAAAAATACAGGTAAGTAGTACTGATTCCACTGACTCAAGAAACATTCACGCAGAAGCTCAGATATTTTAGACTACTGTATGGAGATGGAGGTGAAATATGTATGTTTGTTTTGCTGTTAAGGTCACGGCCAGTGTAACTGTGGACGATGCGACTGTAAGACTGGATGGACGGGGAAGAAGTGTGAGCATCCAACGTCTTGCCCTATCTCCCCTGAAGAGAGCCTTAGGAAATGCCAAGGCGATTCACATCTTCCATGTTCTGGCAGAGGTACGTTACTTGGATTTTCCTGGATGATCATAATGTACATGCTTGGTGAAACTAAACTGCTTCCACAAATGAACCTTTGTGGAAGCAATTTAGTTTCGCCAAGCATGTACATTAGTTTACAGTCAAATATTTGTTTTAGATTAGAGCAGGTCCCCAGCACTGCTGGCTGCTTGCTTAATGTTATCTTGGAATCAAATGAAGTGGAACAATGAGGCTCAGATTTGCCTGATGAGCAATCCATCATGTAGACTTTGCCACCTGCTCAGTTTCCTCCCTGGCCTGCTACTTTAAATGGCAAGCATCAGCAGGTGGCTTGGGACCTCCAAAGTTCTAATTCAGTAAACCCAGTGCTCAAAAGTTCTTCATGATTGTTTCATGATTCAAGTCATCCTTCATGTTGCCGCATCATGTAACTTGTGAAAGTAATATTCCATTAGCGCTCAGTAGGGAGTGAATATGCTTAGTTCAAAAGACGTGAAGAAATTACTTGTCTCATTCATATTTTATAATAACAATGTACTATGTGTTGTATCTGCAACAATTGTGTGCTGACCTGATGTTTTGCTTGTTATTGTGTTCATGGTTTTTTTAACACATAGTTAGTGGTGCAATCTTGCCCACTTAGGGGTGGCAGACTATTTTAAGTACCCCATATTTTGTGGAGTATAAGATGCACCTTTCCCCCTCCCCTAAAAGAGGGTGAAAATTTTGGTGCGCCTTATACACTGAATGTAGCCTCACCAACCCACCAGCCCCCACCCTTTGGCCTCTGCCACCCAGCAATTTACCTCCTTGCAGCAAATGGGGAAAATGGGGCTTGCGAGGCTGCAATAGGCTATAGCAATCCCTGCAGTCTGAAACAGCTGATGATCGGAAGGGCACTTAAACTGAAAGTGAAACTTGCTAGTTGCACCATGAGGCAAATTGCTGGGAGGCAGGAGCAGATTTTTTTTCTTGTGCTAATCAGGCTGTTTGCTGTTTGCTGCAAGAAGGTAAGTCAATAACTATAAATGCCTATAGATTGTTCAAATTATTAGACTTGTTTTTAAATGCTTTATTATTGTTCTAGACAGCTTAACAAAATTAAGAAACTTTTTAAAATAAATGCTTGATCTGAAGAGGCCCAGTGCTATTGTATCTTCTTTTAAATAACAGAGAATAACTATACTTCTGGAAAGCACATGAATTTTAACAGCATCTGTACAAGTATAGTCTGAAATGTAACACTACAAACAGTGTATATTGTCTGTACTATTTGCTGTTTATTGCAAGGAGGCAAATGGCTGAGAGGCAGAAGCAGATTTTCCCCCCTTGTTTTCCTCCCCAAAAGCTAGGTGCGTCTTATACTTCAGAAGGTCTTATACTCTGAAAAATACAGTAATAAATATTCTTATTCAGGAAGCATCAGTCTCAAAGGTTGACAGCAAAATGTGAGGAAGTGATGTATTAACATACACTGGATAATTAGCAACTTTGCCCTCTTCACTATACATGGCATTATAAAGACTCTAGGTGAATTGAACAACTGTTTCAGGGGTAGAATTGAACCCATATTAGTTGTGCCATGAAAAGCTACATAGCTGACTAGGTTGCAGCTTCACCTGATTATTTGTAGTTTGAAAAAGTGTTTGCTGAACTGTGTCCCGCATTTGTATAAAATAAAGCAATTAGCTAAAAAAATACTTTCACTTGATCATTCTAGTGTTACGGGTTAGAACAAAATGTTAAATGTGGAAATTTGCATAGTGCAGCACAGACATTTCTTACAGAAATTGTAGTGTTATAATTTTAACATTAAACTTTTTGAAAAGTGACACTGAGATTTGCAATCAAGTCTTTAGGTTTCATTAAAAGCAAGGTCTTTACTGGAAGCAAGTAAATTCTACAGTGTAATTGAAGACTATTCTGGAATGCTCCTTGAAACTTCTGGGGGGAAAAAGAAATTATGGGTTTGTTTTTTGTATTTACCTACTGGTTTTCAAATATTGATCCTTGATTTGTTATTTAAAAAGGAGTGGGTTTTTTGATCTTTCCATGTGGTGATTACTCCCCCCCGCCATAGGCCTCCCTGCAACCTCCTTGGGCACAAACGGGCTGTGGGGGGACTCCTGGAAGGGACAGGGCAGGAAGGGGTGAGGCCAGCCAGCAATTTAACAACCGGTTCACCTGAACTGGCTGAATCCCATCACAGGATACGGGAGAATGGTCTTCCTTATCTCACTTCCTTTCAAATTCTGAACTACTGTTTTTCCTAACTCAGATTTTTCAGAAGCTGAAACATCTTTCAGAAGAATTACTTATTATCCCAGCACATTAATTCACCTTAATATATTTTATATTCTGAGGTAATATCGTGTGTGTGTGTGTGTGTGTGTGTGTGTGTGTGTGTGTGTAGGATATAACAACCTTTCTTATTGCCCAAGGTTTTACGTAGGTGGCTTTGCAAGTTAGTTTAATTTTGAGTCCATTGTAAGTAATTCCCTTAATCAGCCAGCAGAATAATTCACCTATTGGCTGTTTTCCAGATATTGAGACATTCTCATCTGATCTGATGCATGGATATGCTTCCTTGTTTTACTCACTTTTTAATAACAAAAGGTTATGTTTACCTTTAAAATCCACACAGTTATTACCATTTTTATCATATCAAGAAATGCACCCATCTCTTGGAACATATGGAGTGCTCAGCTTACCGCTAAAGAGAATGCTAATTAGGCCTGTTGATTGCTATGCTCAGTATCACATTGTCACTCTTTCCTTGCCTTGTCCATCATCATCTGTAGCCACTATAGTCATGTAGCATAGGGATCATGGGACTTGGTTGGTTTGCAACCGAATGTTTACAAGTAGAATGATTTCATGTACCTGTGTCTACATTTACAGATCTAGATGATATCACTCAATTTTTTTATAACTGTATGAACTAAGAATATCAAGCTTTCTCTCCATAGATTATTAAGTTGAGGATATTTGAAAAGAGGAGTGCAACATTCTTAAATTATGAGCAAATGAATTAGTAATTATGAATTAATTCTAGCAGGTAGATTATTGACTTTTTACTATAGTATCTAATGATGAACATAATTACTAATTTTAGTTTTATTTATAAATGCAGGAGTACAGTTCACTAAAAAGGTACTGTATGTAAATCTCATGTAATAAAATAACCTATATACATATATGAAATGACAAATTTGTTTTATTTAAGTATAATGATAATATATTAGAATAATGGGAAATTAGTAGATTAACAGCATAATAATTCATAAGTAATAATACATATAAAATTTAGGGGCGATAACTATGAATTACTTCTGCAACAAAAATAGCTAAAGTTAGAATCAAAAGCCTGTGTTGTTGAACATCAATGAAATCTTTATTTTAGTTGTAGACCAGCATAAATGTTATGAAGAGTTGCAATTATGGCACATACAGTGATGGGGAATTTTCAGACAGTAAGAGTCAAAGGGAATGAAAATATAAACAGAAATAATTTCTTTATAAAGAGTCAGCATTTACAATTTTCTCCACACGCAAGACAGTATTGTTGAATCTTTGATAATCAGTAGTTCAGAAGCAGTCTTTCTCTGAATGGACACTTTAAACTCAAATAACTTGAGAGATTGAAATATTCTCACATTGTTTTGTGAATATTACTATTTTTGTTGTTAGATTTGGATTCAAATTAAGAAAAATTGCTAACCAATCATGCACTTGTACAGTGCAAAAAAAAATCCCACCAGTTTATGTGATGCATTTAATACACAATGACCATTTTTAGAGGCTGGGAGAGATGGTGGTGTTGATTTTTGTATGTGCTACCTTGTCTCTTCAAGGAGCCTAGGGCAGAATACAGAATTAATTTTAGCAAAAAGGCAAAGATTTGCAGTATATGATCTGAAGAGTAATCAGAACTATGTTTTCTGAGCAGTCTATTGTAACATTTATGAATTAAACATCAGGAACGGTCAAGAGGAGCATTTCTGACTAAGAAATGTTATTAAAGGGCACATCTTTTGTGAGCTGCAACTTTGCAACTAACCCAGATATTTTCTTTGCTCAGTCCTCTTTACCATCACATATAAATTCCGAAGCTCCTTCACATGGTTTTTCTCTAATATGATATATGCCATCATCTCTTATAACCCTCCTATACTACCACCTCTTACAATAATGGACAACACAGTATCAACAGAAGAGACATTCAAGTTTCTAGGTTCTATCATATCTTGAGATTTAAAATGGACACCTAACATCAAAAATGTTATCAAAAAAGCACAACAAAGAATGTTCTTTCTGCGCCAACTCAGAAAGCTCAAACTGTCCAAAGAGCTGCTGATTCTGTTCTACAGAAGAATTATTGAGTCTGTCATCTGCAACTCTATAATTGTCTGGTTTGGTTCTGCAACCAAACGATAGAAATATAGACTTCAATGGATAATTAGAACGACAGAAAAAACAATTGCTATCAATCTGACTTCCATCGAGGACTTGTACACTGCACGAGTCAAAACGTGGGCTGTGAAAATAAGTACAGACTCCTCACATCCTGGACATAAATTGTTTCAACTTCTACCCTCAAAATGATGCTATAGGGCACTGCACACCAGAACAACTAGACACAAGGACATCACTCTGCTTAAAAACTAATTCCCACAACACTGTCATATTATCTACTAAGACTGTATTACTATTATTCTTCTCTTCCTTCCTAGTATCTATCTCTCCCCACTTATGACTATAACCATGTTGCTTGTATCTTTAACATTTATATTGTTTTATTTGTTTCCTAGTATAATTTGATTGCTTATTAGTAACCTATGACTTTCACTAAGTGTTGTATCTTATGATTCTTGAAGAATGTATTCTATTTTATTTTTCTTTATGTATACTGTGAGTATATGCACCAAAGACAAATTCTTTTTGTGTGCAATCACACTTGGCCAATAAAGAATTCTGTTCTGTTCTGTTTTGTTCTGTTCTGTTCTATCTAACAGCAATGTGTTTCTGGATTCCATGTGAAACAAATGAAACAAATGTGCAAAAGAATGAATGAAGATGAGTTTGACATCAGGATTCAAAACAAGGACAAAGTAATGTCAGACCATTTCAACCTCCCAGGACACACTATTGTGGATCTCAAAGTGAGCATTTTGGAATAATGAGTTTAATAGTGTCACTGAGTGAAAGAATTTACACACATTAAAATATTTCAGGCTATCACAAAAGGCTATCACAACAAATGCAATAGATTTTTATTACATTTCAGTGATTATTTGATATAGTCCTTGTAATCTACTTTACATATAAGCTGATATCTCCTGTTCATTTTTCAGCTGCTCCATTTGGACCCATTTCTGTAGCAACTTACATGGTTTTTTTAATATGATAAGAGTATTGTATTGAATAAAACAAGGTGACTGTCTATGAACTCTCAAAAATTTAAATTGGTATGATTTTATTTAAATTTAAATTTAAATTGGTATGATTTTATTACTGCATTGTGCACATAGATACTAAGAATTTGTTCCTGTTTTTCTTTGAACTCAGCAACTATCAATTCCAACATGAGATACTATGGATTATAATGTCTGATGACTAAATACATTGGTCATCATGTTTTCCCAATTTAACACAATACCACAGAAAATAAAAACTTTCAATACTTGAGGGTTGTCGCAGATAAGAGGGGGTCAACTTATTTTCCCAAGCACTTTTGACCAGGAGAAGAAGTAATGGGTAAAAGTTCATTACTGTGTTTCCCCCCCAAATAAAACAAGGTCTTATTGCTTGGCCTTATTTTTGGGGAGGTCTTATTATTTTTGAAGTCCAGGAGGTTCCTTAACCTTGGCCCGCAGCCCGGAGGTTCTGTCTTTGTTTGTGGCACACTCTTGCCAGCCCTAGCATCATTAGGCCTGCGGCTCATTTTATGGCCACCAGAGAAGAGGTGCGGTAACTAGGGTTCATGGTAGCGGACTCTGTGAGGCTGCTCCATGTGAATGGCAGGTGCATGTGGGGTGTGTGGGGCATGTTCCCCCTTCCCCCACCAGGAAATGGTGGGGACCGGCTGTGCATGAGTTAAAATATTTTATGGGAGGGCTTACTTTTGGAGGAGGGCTTATTTTAGCGCATGCGCTCAAAACCCCAATTGGGCTTATTATGCAGGGAGGACTTATTTTCAGAGAAACAGGGTACAGAGAGATCCAGTCTGGAACTAAGGAGAAATCTCTCAACAGTAAGAACAATTAATCAATGGAATGGCTTGCCTCCAGAAATGATGGGTGCTGCATGACTTGAGGTTTTCAAGAAGAGACTGGATAGCCATCTGCCTGGAATGGTATAGGATCTCCTGCCATGGGCAGGGAGTTAGACTAGAAGACCTCCAAGATTCCTTCCTATCCTATTCTTCTATGTTCTCCTTACTGTGTAGACTGAGTCCCCAGACTGGTTTACTTTTGTTAGTCATGAGTGACTAATTTGAAGGTGTTTTAAATGGCAGATTTTGTACTAAAAATAGAGCTATTCCCACCTCCCTAAAGATAAAGTTGAATATTTATGAAATTGAATGTGACCATTGACCAAATCATGAACGTTCATTCAGTGTTACGTGTTTCAATTAGGGAAGACAAATAATATAGCAATTTAACTTTTATGTAAGATTAACTTGGGGGTTAAATACTTTTTAGAAAGTCACATTGAAGAGGGCTGGGAAGCAAATGGAAATCTGAATAAAACAGAGGAGAAATAAGAAATAATTATGTTTCTACATAAATGATTTCATTACAATTTGATAGGCACTCTCCCTCCCTCTTTCTGTATTTTGTGAGATATAAACCTTAATGCTTGATTAATTTCTAGTGTTTCTTTTTTTAAAACAAAAAATAAGTTTCCTAGGGATGGTACGTTTCCTTAGGTTAATGAAGAAGATACAAATGCAGCACATAACTATGAAGCTTCAAGCTGTTCAGATAATAATGTATGAATCAGCCTTCATTTCCAGCATATTTCAGGGCTCAAAGAACAGTCATGACAGCACAACATAATTCTATTCAACGTTGTTGCACAATTAGAGTATTAAAGCCCTTAATCTTCTTCTATTGCTCTAAGTCACATCTTTATTCAAAAGTGTAAAATGATGAGCAAAAATGAACAAGAGCAGAAAACCAATATAAAAGGGGAGGAAATACACACCAATGTTTAAAGACGATTTTACAGAATAGGAGCAAGAAACATTGGTAAAACCATAAATCAGTCTTTTAAAATATATTTTCATTAGACATTATTTTATATATGTCAGCATTTAGATTAGAGTTTTTATAACATAAATAGATGTAATCTTACAGGAGACATATCGCTTGCAAATCTTGTATTTTTCTAAAATACAAGCATCTTATTTATATTTAACTCCACGTTGTGGAAATATAGGAGCCAAATGTTGGTTGTAAGATGGCCTCTGGATTAAAGATCCTAGTTCATAAAAAAAACACTAATGTGACCAAGCCCTGGATAAATTTGGGTTTGGTTCTGACATACTGGCCACAATAGACATTGTGATTGATATTATTCTTACCTTGGTAGGTAATGCTGTTTATGGCTTTCTGTTAAGACAGATACTCTAGTTTATATATGATTTGTATTACTAAAAAGAATTATGTGAATACCTTAATTAACTAAAGTCAAGATGAATACTGGAAATCAATATCTGTGTGCCCAATGTGACATATGAAAGCTTACAACTTGGAAAGCAAGAGGAATACATAGGCAAGTGCATGGATTAATGCATGAAATAAAAAGAAATAAATATGGGTTTCTGAAAGTTGCCTGAATTTATAGAGTAGAGTTTATTTATCACATTTATGCCTGTCTTTCGTACAGGTAAGAATAGAAGCAGACAATTGGAGGGGTAGCTTTAATTATAATAGCACTATACTTTATATCAGAAAGAATGATTTGGTTGTTAATGGGGAATGTATGAAAATAGAAATCCCTAGGTTTGTGACAATTGCATGTTGCGTTCCGGTTAGTAATACTAATAGATGGGAACTTTTTTTTTTTATCAATTCCAAGTTTCAGTATGTACCTCAGATCAGATGAGCACTGAAATTATCTTAGTAAAATCTTTGTAATTCTTTCTTGACCTTGTCTAGCTGCAGAGGCTTAATGGGCGAATCAAGGTATTTGGAGACTCAAAAATGAAGGAAAAGGAAGTATAGTAACAGCTTAGAAAAAGGTCTATTTTTTACATAGGTAATTTAAACAAGACTATCTACAGCAGGGGTGTCAAACTCTATTTCATTGAGGGCCACATCAGGGTTGTGTTTGAGCTCGGGGCACCGGGGTGGCTGTGGCCAGGGTGGGGGTTGCCAGCTTGACATCACTTGTGTCAGGGACGCCTGTGGTGGCCCGAGTGCTCTGCCAGTGAACATGGGCTCCCAATCTCCATTTTCAACTGAGACGCCTCCTGCAACACTTTGCCAGTGAAAACAGAGCTTAGGAGGGCCGTTTTCACTGGCAGATGCACCATGGCAGGCATGAAATCCTCTTATCTTCACTACCAGTTTGTAGCGGGAGCGCACTCTTTTAAGATGTGCAAATGCTGATAAACAAATAGTGGGTAGTATGCAGTGGTGGGTTCCAGATCCCATTGCAACTGATAGGGTTGCAACGGGGTCCAGCATCTTTGACATGAATGCGCGTGGCACGCGTGCAAATGCACGCAGGGCACACGTGTGTCTTACCTTCCAGCGAGGCCTCCACAAGCTTTCGCAATGCTCCAGCTGCTCGGCGCTGAAGGCGCTAAATGACAGGTAAGTAGCGTGGGCGGACGGGTGAGCCCTCTGGAGCACCATACCGGAACAATACCCGGTTTAATGCAAAATTCAATGTATTTTGAACTTTTTTGTTGTATCTGACAACTAGCCCAAAGGGTCAGAATTGGCCTGAGCTGGTTCCCAAGAGTGGCCACATGACTAAGTAGGCATGTGTATCTACTTACATAACCAGGCAGATGAGCATCCTGAATGAAGTCAGTAAGGGTGGATTGCATACTTGATGAAGTACAGTATGTGAGAGCAGAACTACCAATTTTATAAAAGAGTCACAATTTATTAAATCATTTTGCGAGAAGCTCAGATTGACCTTTGATCAAATGAATCAATTTGTAGAATAGTTCTTTTGGGATTTGATTTTTTTTTGGTTTGAAAAAAACACAGACAATTTTTACAACACAGTGCAGGCAGGGTAGAGAAATGACCACAATTCTGAAGACAGCCAAAGGATTGCTCTGGGGATCCACAATAATAGAACGGTGATAGAATGATGCTCCTTTTTACTGTTTTGGATTTTCTACATAAAGACAGATTAAATGCCGGAATACAGATCCGTCTTCATCTCAGACCACATTATCTATAATTATGCTCATCTAAGTTTGTTTGTTTGTTTGTTTGTTTATTGGATTTATATGCCGCCCTTCTCCCAAAGGACTCAGGGTGGCGTACAACATTTAAAAAAACAACACATATTACAAAAGTTAAACAGGAAATTAGATAGAGTATCCAAAAACAAACCCAATTAATATTAACAATAACATTTTAAAAATTAGATTAAAATTAACAATTAAATCAATCATTTATTTTATTTTGTTCAGGCCAGGCCGGCTTGCTGGAAAAGCCAACTTTTTAGGGTGCGTCGGAAGGACCGGAGGTCGGGGATTATGCGATGCTCTGGGGGCAGCTCATTCCAGAGGGAAGGCGCTCCCACATCATGTTTTCCAAAAACCTTTCCTCGGAGTTACAACATGAGTGCAGATAAATCAACTTTTTTTCTTTGTTGATTCCACATTTCCATTGAGATTTGTTTCTAAACAAACTATTTAACTTCTGCAATAACCTTTTTGCTCCAAATTTGTAACAGCTTCGCAGTTGACACTACCTTCCCTATGACTTTTACTGAGCTTTTCTTCCAACAAGCTTCGTCACTCCCTACGCTCCAGTAGTGCTTCTACCTCTGTTCAATTTGTCTCTGTCCTAGCTCTGCTTGATCTAGTTAAGCCACTCAGGCTGTGTAGTCAGATAACAGCAGGAGTAAATGGTGAGAAGTCAACTGTTGCTGGACCAGCCATGATTGGACACTTTTCAAACATGTTTGTGAAGCATGAATGTTTGCTTCCTCTAACACATTTCTGCAAAGGGTATTGGAGATTTGTCAGGATCAGTGGTGTCCTCAATGCTGAGAAATACAGACAAATACTATATTGAGTTTGCTGCAGGAATCACATTCAGAAAGCACACTAGGTGACTGATTCAGCAGAATTCATTAACTTTTCTTCATATATAATATAACACATGAAATAAGTATACAATCCCCAAACAGGTTTTTCCAATGTGGTAGAGAGTACAAGCAAAACACAGGCAGAGGAGAGAACAATTTCAGTTTCAATTCAGAGCAGCAAACTAGTTTTTGAGCTCAGCATAGACTCAGAGCTACAGAGCTAAGCCACACTCAGACCCCTTACTGTCTGAATCAGCAAACAGCCCCATTGTCTGACCTTGTTGCCATGCCTATTCATTGGCTGACCTTGTTACTAAGCTCTATTCCAGTTCATGAATATATCTATTCAGATACTTATTCATAAGGCCATACCATCAGGGAGGCATGTGATTGGCCCCACATTTATTCTGTAGCAAGGCAATTGCCCCAAACATACAGCCAATGACATTAAGAACAGAAGCTAACATGTCAACTTGGAAAACAGCTGTTCGTTTAACATCTACCATCTTATCTCCAAGAATGCCTGGAGAGAGGAATAGTTCAAGGTACCTTCTGGTGGCCTTACCATGAGTGATCCCTCTACCAAACCACCTTGTTTTGATTTATGTCACTTTGTTTTGAACAGAATTAGGTATAATGCTGGAAGAAGTGCCTCTGCCCTATATCAGATGAAAAGCTTCCCTTCTTGTAATTGTGGTGCTGATATGGAAAATATTAAATATATTGTGCAAGATTTCCCATGACATTCTAGATAGCTGATTGGACATTCAGTTATGAGACTGCTGCCATACATATACATATACATATACATATACATATACATATACATATACATATACATATACATATACATATACATATACATATACATATACATATACATATACATATACATATACATATACATATACATATACATATACATATACATATACATATACATATACATATTGTTTTGTCCCCCCTTCACGGCTCTTAACAAACGGCAAGACAAATAAACTAAAAAGGAACTTTCTTTATCAGTTCTCAGTTCAAACTAGCTTCGAGCCCAAAAATAACAGAAATACAGTCTCTTTCAAGCAGATAACAATACAAAACAACTCTTACAAGCAATGCACTTCTTCCAAAGTCTCCACGAATCAGGGTTACGTGAAACACCAAAGCACTTATCCAAGTGTATCAAGCAATGTTGTATGAACCCAGGAACGCACGAAGGAACGTTGACTCCTGTGACTAGGGCGTGGCAGCATCCGTCCTTTTATCTCCAAACCTGCCTCTAACAAGCCCCAGCTGCATAATGAATCTTGTATCCCGAAAAGACTCACAGCAGACATGTGTTGAGTCACAACACATATACATATACATATACATATACATATACATATACATATACATATACATATACATATACATATACATATACATATACATATACATATACATATACATATACACATACACATACACATACACATACACATACACATACACATACACATACACATACACATACACATATACATATACATATACATATACATCATATGCATATGCATATGCATATACACATACACATACACATACACATACACATACACATACACATATACATATACATATACATATACATATACATATACATATACATGCCACATACCTGCCACATACCTCCCAACGGCTGATAAGATCTCACAGGTTGGCCCCTCTCTGGGTGCCGTCGGCCGGACAATGCCGGCTGGCGACTCCTCGGGGGAGGGCCTTCTCTGTAGCTGCTCCGGCCCTGTGGAACGATCTACCTGTAGAGATCCGGACCCTTCCCACTCTCTTGGCCTTCCGAAAAGCCACTAAAACCTGGCTATTCCGGCAGGCCTGGAGCTGTTGACCTCACGAATGAGGTCCGGCCCCACCAAGATTGAGTGTATGATGAGTTGCTTTTAAAATTGGTTTTCTTCTTTTCCTATTTTAACTTTTATTTTAGTCTTGTTTTTGTAAGCCGCCCGGAGTCCTGTGGGATTGGGCGGCATATAAATCTATTAAATTACAATTACAATTACAATTACAATTACAATTACAATTACAATTACAATTACAATTACAATTACAATTACAATTGCATATTTATATTCATATTCATATTCATATTCATATTCATATTCATATTCATATTCACATTCACATTCACATTCATATTCATATACACATACACATAGACATACATATACATACATATATTCCCTTCTGCCACATTCTCATCAGAATGCTGAATAATTATACTGTCATGCTATATCTTTTCTTTATAATCATAATTTGATTTCATTTGGAACTGATTTTTCACTCCTTTCAAACTGAAACCAGCAGGAGGCAGTAGTGAGCCTGTGGCTAGATGTCAGAGACCAGTGGTGGATTTCAATTTTTTTAGAACCTCTTCTGTAGATGTGGCCTGCTTTGTGGGAGTGGCTTGCTGGCCATGTGACTGGGGGGAGTGACTTGGCAGTCATGTGACTGGGTAGGCATGGCCAACTTGTAAAATGTGGTGAAACTCACTTAACAACGCCCTTGCTTAGCAACCAAAATGTTGGCCCAGAAACTCTGGCATTTGAAGCACGGAAATCTTAAAGCTGTCAAGTTACAAGACCCTTGCGCCCCTAACCTTTTAGAAAAAAAACCCAGGGGTGTTCAAACTGGACAGCTTTAAGACTTGTGGACTTCAACTCCCAGAATTCCTCCTCCAGTCATGTTGGCTCAGGAACTCTGGCATTGAAGTGTGCAAGTCTTAAAGCTGTCAAGTTACAAGAGCCTTGCAGAAAAAAACCCCCAGGGATGTTCAAAACATGACAGCTTTAAGACTTTAAGGTTTAGAAAGGACTCTTAGAGGCAGGCGAGGCGATTGATGAGCCAGCTAATCAGTGAGCGGCAGGAGGGGCAAGCGTGGTGCGGATGGGCAGGGGGAGGGAGCTGGAACCAGTTCTAAACAGCATGGTAGATTTGTGGAACCTCTTCTATAGAAGAGGTTAGAACTGGCAGGAATACACCCCTGTCAGAGGCCTATACTATGAAACTCACAGCCCTGAGATTCCCAGGTGGTCTCCCATCCAAACACTCATCAATTCAGGCCCTATTTAAATTTTTCTGAGATCAACGAAGGCTGGGGTTTTGCTCTTCAGACATAGGCTAAAGAAGAGGTATAAATGGCTATTCATTTTCATGTGTTGGTTTCGCTTTTAAAGAGCTTTAGGGAATTTGCAATACACTGCTGTATGAACATTCTAATTTCTAGATTAAACTGCTATGTCACAGTTTAGATACAGAACAGCTTCTCTGAGGGGTGTAAATGCTTTTCTAAAATTGTTCATTTGATTTTTTTTATTGCATGCTTGTGCTGTTTTATTTAGCATTCATAGTATCTAGACTTTGGGGATATCAGTATATACAACACAATGAGAGCACATATGTTGAAATGAATCATTCATCAATTTCCCATGTTTTGTTCCTTTGGCTTATTGAAGGGATCAATGTATTATTGTCATTCACGAGGATGACAAAAGTTAAACACTATTTTTATCTAGTCAAGTGTGTTTAAAGTATGGGTGCGGAAAATCTTTCCCTCTGCCTTTGCTGGGGGTTTGGGGAGTGCTTGACAACTTATAATCTTCCCTCCTTCACATGTTCCGCTTGGAAGAAAGGCTACACACACAAGAATTAACTGCGTATTTTAATTATTGAGTCAAATAGACAAACAGGTGCTATTCTGGGAAAGGACCTATCTATAAAAGAAGATATCAAGTCCAACTGATTATTTATTTGGCTTTGAGATTTCTCTCCATCATTATACATAAAGGTTCATTTCGTGTTTGTGCTTTTTTCAGAGATATGCGCACATATGCAGACAAACATAGACTAATTAATTAATTAATAAATAAGAGAGAACAGAATGCTAAGTTATAGGCAGTTTTTGGAGGCCAGCCAGAAGCAGATCACAAGAAAATGAAGCTTTGACACAGTGAAAACTATTATTCCCCTGCTGAGCAGAGATTTATTTAAAAACATTGCTATGTTTTCAGGAGCTACAATGCTTAGAGCAGGTGTGAGGGGAACACGGATCTTCCACATATTTTCTGTTGTTGTTATATTCAGTCCTTTCCAGTGGTGAGTTTCAAATTTTTTTAGAACCTCTTGGGTGTGGCCTGCTTTGTGGGAGTGGCTTGCTGCCCATGTGACCTGGTGGGAGTGGCTTACTGGCCATGTGACTGAGTGGGCATGGCCAACTTGTAAAATGTGGTGAAACTCACTTAACAACACTCTTGCTTAGGAACCAAAATGTTGGCTCAGAAACTCTGGCATTTGAAGCAGGCAAGTCTTAAAGCTGTCAAGTTACAAGACCCTTGCACCCTAACCCTTTAGAAAAAAACCCAGGGGTGTTCAAACTTGATAGCTTTAAGACTTGTGGACTTCAACTCCCAGAATTCCTCCTCTCACTCTTCATCTTGATGATGTGCTGGAACCGGTTCTAAACGGCACTGTAGATTTGTGGAACCTCTTCTATAGAAGAGGTTAGAACTGGCAGGAACCCACCCCTGGTCCTTTCCCACCTCTAGAATTAAAAGAATATTAGATACAACACTATAACTCCATTGAATTTTAATATTACAACTGCTGTAAATTTTAGAAACTACCAAGTAGAAACAAATCAACAATAAAGAAATAGACTACAATCTACTGTATATACTCAAGTATAAGCCTAGTTTTTCAGCCCACTTTTTGAGCTGAAAAAAGCCGCCTCGGCTTATACTCGAGTCAGTGAAAAATTTGCCCGAAATGGAGGAGAAAAAGGGGCGGGGCCATGCCGCTGGGTGACGCTCGTGAATGGCCCAGCACCCCTGAGTTTCCCCTCCCTCTGTGTCAGTTTGCCGCGCAGCATGCACCGCACCTTGCGCAGCATGCACTTTTTTTTTTTTGCTGGAAACCGGAAATAAGCACCAGGAAGCAGCAAATAAAAAATAAAAATCAAACATCATGGGTCACGTGACCATGGAATGTTGCAAATGACCCTAAAGGCAATCCAGTTGCCAAGCGCCCAAAATGGGATCCCATGACTATAGGAGTGGGTGCTGCTATTGTAACTTTGATATTGGGCTGTAGGAAGCTTCAAGGGTGGGCATCATAACTTTGAGCAGCCACTTGGAGATGGGTTTTCCTTAGAGAACTACCTCTATTTTCTGTTACTATTTTTTTAAAAAATTTCAGTTGATGCCTGATTTGTTTTTGTTCTCCTGCTTCGTATCAACTTAGATGCCACTTTTGCCAAGTTCATCTTAAAATCTGGTGCTTTTCACTAAAAATTGCAAAGGTTACAAAAAACCTCTGATTTTTCTTGGACAACTTCAGGAGGTAAAGGAGAAATCATGTATATCTCATCCCCTAAAAATGTTAACTAATTAGTCAGTTTCTGGAATTAGCAGTTCATGGAAGAACAATCTATAAAGTTGGAGAGCTACTGATGGTTTGAGATTGGGTGCAGTCAAAGAGTTATGTCTTTGATAGCAACCAGATAACAGAATAACAGACTTGGAAGGGACCTTAGAGGTCTTCTAGTCCAACCCTCTGTTCAAACAGGAGATCCTATACTATTCCAGTCAAATGACTATCTAGATTCTTCTTAAAAGCCTCCAGTGTTGGAGCACTTACAACTTTTGAACTCAAGCCATTCCACTGGTTAATTGTTCTCACTGTTAATAAATTTCTTCTTTGTTCTAGGATGCTTCTGTCTTTGATTATTTTCCTTCCATTGTTTCTTGCCTTGCCTTCTGGTGTTTTGGAAAATAGATTGATCCTCTCTTCTTTGTGGCAGCCTCTCAAATATTAGAACACTGACATCATGTCTCTCCTAGTTCTTCTTTTCACTAGACTAGACAGACCCAATTCCTGCAATGTTCATCATATGTTTTGGACTTGAGCTATCTAATCATCTTTGTTGCAATTTTCTGCATTCTTTCCAGAGTCACAACATCTTTTTTATACTATGTGACCAAAACTGGGAGCAGTATTCTAAATGTGATCTTACTAAGGTTTTATAAAGCGGTACTAATATTTCATGTGATCTTGATTCTCTCCCTCTGTTAATGCAACCTAGGATTTCTGGTTAGCAAAAAGTTCATCTATTTCTTCTGCTTGGGTTGGGTGGCCTGTAGTATACACCTATGACAATGTCATTATTTTTTCCTTTTATATTGAACCATGTGCATTCTAGGAGATTTTCATTCTTGGTTTTGTGCATTTCTGTAGACATCTAGCAATATTGTAAATATAATGCAACTCCACATCCTCTTTTGTTAGGCCTGTTTCTTTTAAACAGTTTGTATGCTTCCATCAGTATGTTCCAGTCCTAAGGATTGGTCACCCTCCCCCATCATTTTTAGTTTAAAGCCCTTCTGATAAGTTGAGCCAGTTGTTTTCCAAATACATTCGTCCTGGTTCTTGAGAGGTGCAGCCCATCCCTTTCCAAAAGCCCCTCATGTAGGTAATGCAGACCATAGTCTAGGAATCTGAATTTCTCTTGGCAGAACCATGAGAATTGAGCCAACATCACTTGTGGTTCATTTCTAAAATTCTTTGTGCCCTCCATTGGGTGTTGACCTTTTATTGGCTATACAGATGAAAACACCACTTGTGCTTCTAACTCCTTAACTTTCTTGCCCAGCTGCTCATAGTTTCTCGATATTGTTTTCAGATCCATTGTTGTGTCATTCATACCTATGATAAGGAGAAGAAAGGGATAGTAATCTGTGGGATTGATTGGTAAAGTTCTCAATCACATTTTTTTTTATTTTTGCTCCAGGAAGACAACATACCTCCCTAGATTGAATGTCCCGTCTGTAAATGGCTGGTTCTGTTCCTCTGAGAATCGAATTTCCTATTACCAACACTCACCCTTTTTTCCCTAGGAAAGTCTGAGCTACTTTTCTGCCTTTCATGATGCCTCTTTTCTAGATGTCTGCATGTTTTCTTCCAGGGGGAGGCTGTGAAATCGATTGCTTAGCTCCAAAAGGGCTGGCCTAGACAGCAGGGGAATTGTTCTCCACTGCTGTTTTCTTCTATGAGTGATATGTTTCCATTGGTCTTACTCTAAGCCAGAGGTGTCAAACTCAAGGCCAGGGGCTGGATCCAGCCTGTGGGATGCTTAGATCTGGCCCACAGGGCCACCCTGGAAACAGAGAAGGACCAGCCCGCAGTGCCTCTGCCAGTAAAAATGGAGCCTGGGCTCCATTTTTGCTGGCAGAGCACTGGAGGAGGCTATTATGGCAAAAAACAGAGCCCAGGAGGGCCATGTGCAGCCCTCCCAAGATCCATTTTGCAGGCAGAGGGTTGCAGGAGCATCCCCCCAGCCCTGCCCAGGCCACTACAGATGCCCCTGACACGAATGATGTTGAGCTAGCCATGCCCATCCTGGCTATACACACACCCCAGCCATGCCCCTCCACCTCCAAGGTCAAACACAATCCTGATGCTTCCTTCAATGAAACCGAGTTTGACACCACTGCTCTAAGTATTCATATACAGGGTCATTTCTTTTAGATATTTTTTTGTTCCTTGTTATGTTCTATTTGAATATACTCAAGGTTTTTCCTGTGCTTTTCCTGCCATAGAGAGGTTGTGCAACCTCCCTACTCTGAATAATTTGAGCACCGGTGGAGCCCATTGACTGAACTCTTTTTTTCCCATGAAGCTTTCTTTACAGAAATTAGTATTTGGATCAAATTACCATTCCATCTATCTTGCCTCCTAGGAGCACAACCACAATTACAACTATTATTTTCAGTGTTTCATTTATAGTTTGTTATTAAAAAAAGAAAAGAAACTAGTGTGGTTTTCTTCATGTAATTCAAGATAAATGTTGCATCCAAAGATATCCAGTTCAGCAGTTATGGGATTCAACGTGTTTTACTACCGGTTCTTTAGACATGACTTGGTGGGTGTGACATGGCTTTGTGGGCTTGGCAGAGGAAGGATACTGCAAAATCCACATTCCCTCCCCACCCCACTAACCTGCTTTCCAGCTTCATTGTCCTGTTAAGGGCAACAAAAGAAGATCAGCTGGGAAGCTGAGAGGCAGAGAGGGCAGGGCCAGCCTATTTGCCAGTTCTCCGAACTACTCAAAATTTCCGCTACCAGAAATGGCTAAATACCACCTCTGCAGTTCAGTCAGTTTGCAGCTCTTAGAAGGCACACCTCTTAGACAAAAACCAAACACAGCAGGGGACCCAAGAACCAATCAAGAATTGATTTCTTCATGCCCAGGTCTTATACAACTGTGCAGAGATGCACAAGACAACATATGTAAAGTTCAGCATGTGATGTGTTTGTTTCCTTAAATTGTTGTTGATGTACGTTTTGGCTGCGAAAGGAGAGGAGATTAGGGAAATATGTGTAAAACAGTTTCTATTTGTATTAGCAGCTAGACAATCTGTGCCCTATTGGGCCATCATTTCAAAGATATTTCTTTTCCTGAAACAGAGAAGCAGAATGGCTAAGGTCAGGCAAAAAGCAGTGAGAACAGAAACGACTTCTGACTTCCTGCCAGTTTTCCCCTTGAATTTCCTAGTTGGAATCTTACAGGGAGCATCAGAAATTTCTCTTTCCTTTCCTTGCCTCTCCTCCATTCCATTCCATTTGCCAGCTGCTAGATGGCGAAAGGTATGAGGGATTGAAAGCCTCACTGGGAAACTATCACAGAATGATGAAAACTATGTGACTGCAGAAGCAACAGCCAGTAGCATTGAAACAGCCACAATTTCCTCAAATTTCATTCTTTTGAGGGTCATGGGTGCAAGATTTTATATGCATTCTATAAGTTAACCCATTTGAAGTACCTTGATTCAAACCATTGTTGCTCTATGATGTAACCCAGTTAAAGATTACGATAAGAGTTTTAGGAGTATATACAGTAGATATACAAAGCAGCTGTACATACATAGCAGTTAACTTATATGAATATCAGGGGTGGGTTTCAGGCGGTTCGCGGCGGTCCCCACGAACCGGTTGGTCGGCGAACCCGGAAGTAAGTAACTTCCAGGAACGCCGAAGGATCCACCCGCCCGCCCGCGTTTCTTACCCGGTTTTGACGAGTTCTGCGCTTCCACGCATGCGCAGAACGCATACAGCGCCTGCGCGATCCTCCAAGAGCAGCTGGAGCATCGCACAGGTGCAAGTACGCATGCGTGCACTGCACGCGTGCACAAGGACGCCGCCAGCCCCGTTCCAACCGAACCGGTTGGAACGGGGCGAGAAACCCACCCCTGATGAATATGTTTTCCAATATGAGGCTCCACATTGAGTCTTACAGATTTTGAATGAAAAGAGCCAGGCTGCAGGCAATGAAAAAAAATCCAATTGGGTATGTCAACAATACTGGATAAGATAAATAAATTCTCCCTGATGTTTAGAATAAGAATGGGCAAGCTGCATGTTTGAATCCTCCTTTCTGCTCTCTTCCAATCCAGCTGTTACCATTTATATATAAGAAAATTGGCATGCAGTTTTTATCTTAATAAATACTGTGAAAATTAGCTTTTGCTTCTGGATAGTGACCTACTTTTACTTCCCTTTGTCATGATTACAAAGTAGAAATAGGTTTTCATGCATGTGCAAAGTAAAAAAAAAATCAGATGTAAAATGGGGAAAGACGTGGGAAAACAAATGCCTAGTATGCATTGGAGCATCTTGTTATAGGTGGAATTCAATGGTTCCACCACAAAACCGCGTTCGACTAAAGCGCGCTCGATGAAACCGTGTACCTGACGTCATCACAGCGCGACAAAAAAAGCACGCTGTGAACGCTAAAGCTAAAATTAACCCCTAAACCTAAACCTAACCCCCCTAAACCTAACCCTAAACTTAACCCTAAACCTAACCCTTAACCTAACGCTAAACCTAATCCTAACCCTTAACCTAACCCTAACCCTAACTCTAACCCTTAACCTAACCCTAACCCTAAACCTAACCCTTACCTTAACTTGAATCGGCTTGCTTTCAAAGCGCTTTTTAAAGCACCCTTTTTTCTCCGCGGTCGCTGTTGTCGCGCTGCTGATGACGTCAGCGACGCGGTTTAATCGGGCGTGCTTTAGTGGACCGTGGTTTTGTCGTGCCACGGAATTAAATTACATGTGAACTGAAGGTCAAACCTTCCGTAAGTGATCAAATCTTTAGTAGGTGGTTTTCTCTTTCCACCCTACAACTTTCCAGTGACTACAAGATTTGCAGCGGACTTTGGGGGACACTTCCTGTTTTTCTGGCAGAAGCTGTTCCATTGGTGAAACAGCTGTCTGTGTGTTTCTGTAATTCCTTGACTATGTATATAAAATAAGGTAAAGTAAATGTAAAGGTTCCCCTTGCACATATGTGCTAGCCATTCCCGATTCTAGGGGGCAGTGCTCATTTCTGTTTCAAAGCCGAAGAGGCAGCGCTGTCCGAAGATGTCTCCATAATCATAGCTCAGCAAAATTTTTCAAAGGTATCTTTGATAGTTCTAATAACTGAATATATAACTACATAATTATATGTGCATAATTATATGTTTGCACAAACATATACTGTGTGTGTGTGTGTGTGTGTGTACATATACAATATATATGTATATATACACACTATGTGTTGTTGTTGTTAGTTGCGAAGTTGTATCCAACCTATTGCAACCCTATGGACAACATTCCTCCAGGCCTTTCTGAGTTCATTTAAGCTTATGCCTACTGCTTCAGTGACTCCATCCAGCCATCTCATTCTCTGTGATCCTGTTCTTCTTTTGCCCTCAATCTTTCCTATCATTAGGCTCTTCTCTAGTGAGTCCTTCCTTCTCATTGGGTGGCCAAAGTATTTGAGACTCATCTTCAGGATCTGACCTTCTAAAGAGCACTCAGGGTTGATCTCCTCTAGGACTGACCAGTTTGATTGCCTTGCAGTCCAAGGGAGTTGCAGGAGTCTTCTCCAGCACCACAGTTCAAAGGCCTCAATTCTTTGGTGCTCAGCCTTTCTTATGGTCCAACTTTCACAGCCATACATTGCAACTGGGAAAACCATAGCCTTGACTATACATACTTTTGTTGGCAGGGTGATGTCTCTGCTTTTTAGTATGCTGTCTAGATTTGCCATAGCTTTCCTCCCCAGGAGCAAGCGTATTTTCATTTCTTGACTAGTTTTAAAATAGTTTTTAAAGAATGAAACAGCATTTTATATGTATTTTCATATAGGAAAGCCATACCCATCTTGATAAGCAAATGCTTAGCCTTGATGTTACCTCTCTCTGGAGGACATTGTGGAAAGTTAACATTTGTAAAGCAGCAGGCCTGGATAATATCCCTGGGTGTGTTCTTAGGAAGGGTGCAGATGAGTCAACTTGTATTTTTACAGATATTTTCAATCCTTCGTTGCCGCAGGTGGTGGTCGCATTGTATTTTAAGACTGCCATTATTTTGCCAGTGCCAAAAAAGTCTTCAATCACAGGTCTTAATGATTATCATCCAGTTACATTTATGTCTCTCATTATGAAATGTTTTGAAAGGCTGATAAAGGACTTTATTGTATCCCGACTCCCTCCAGCGTTTGACTCACTTCAGTTTGCTTACTGTCCAAATTGTTCCTTTGAGGATGCTATTTCCTATGTTCTCCATCTGAGCTTGGCACACTTAGAGGAAAGAAAAACTCATGTGCGAATGCTGTCTGTCAATTTTAGTTCAGCGTTTAATATAGAATGGAATAGAATTCTTTATTGCCCAAATGTGATTGGACACACAAGGAATTTGTCTTTGGCGCATATGCTCACAGGGTACATAAAGGAAAAGTTACTTTCATCACAAATCATAAGATATAACACTTAATGATAGTCATAGGGTACAAATAAGTAATTAAACAGGGGTGGGATTCGGACTGGTTCAGGTGAACTGGTAGCTGTGATGATCAGCTGGGAGCGAACTGGTTTGGCCCGCTGATCAGGTGGGCCCACCTGCCCATGCTATTTTCCTACCTTTATCTCCTCAGCTGATTCACATGGTGGAGCTGATTGCTGTTCAAATCACACAATCACAGAACCAGTTGTTAAACCGGGTGGGTCCCACTACTGCAATCAAATCATATTAGGAAACAATCAATATAAATCGTAAGTATACAAGCAACAAAATTACAGCCATACAGTCATAAGTGGGAGGAGATGGGTGATAGGAACGATGAGAAGATTAATACTAATAGTAATGCAGGCTTATTAAATAATATGATCCTTCCTCAGCATTTACTAGACAAACTGGGTCTTTTAGGCTTCAATATTTCTTTGTGCAACTTGGTTCTTGATTTTCTCACTGATAGGCCCAAGTATGTGCAATTAGGGACTAATTTTTACGACACTATGTCTTTTTGCACAGGTTCTCCTCCGGGCTGTATCCTAAGTCCCCTATTGTTCATCTTGCTGACCCATGGCTATTGTGCGAGGTTTGCTAGCAACCCTATTATGAAGAATGCAGATGATGCAACACTGGTGGGCCTTATTCAGGATGATAATGAGGGTGATTATTGAGAGGAAGTCGAGGGTTTGATAAACTGGTATAGTTAAAAAAATTAGCCTGGTTTTAAATGTAAGAAAAATCTATGCCGCTGACGAGCAGGTGAACTTGGTCGCTCAACAGTGAGACACTGGTGAAGCGGGTCCCGCAGCGCCTGCATCGTATGAGAAGAGCTCATCTTCCTTCCTCTATCTTTACCATCCTTACCACTTTCTATAGAGAGACAATTGAAAGCATCCTATCATATTACTGTTATTACTGTTTCAGACAGGAAGGAGTGGTGAGGATGGCAGAAATTCACTTCCTTTTTTGAAATTCACTTCCTTTTATCCAGAACATGGTATATCAATAATGCTTGACCAGGGTCTGCAGTATTCTCTGGGATGCTACACATCAGAGGTGGGTTCCTACAAGTTCGCACCTATTCGGTAGAACCGGTTCGTCAAATCCACCGAACCGGTTAGAAGAGGTTCCACCAGAAAAGCAGGCCACACCTACAGAAGAAGTTCCAAATTTTTTTGAAACCCACCACTGCCACCCACACACACACAGAGAGACAGACAGACTGACACTCACACACACAGAAAGAGAAACAAAGGAAGAAATAAATAAAGAAAAAAGAAAAAAGAAAAAAAAGAGTGAGAGAGAGATGAAAGAAAAAAGAAAAAAGGAACAGAGAGACAAAAGGAAGGAAAGAGAGAGCGTGAGAGAGCGTGAGAGAGAGAGAGAGAGAGAGAAAGAAAGAAAGAAAGAAAGAAAGAAAGAAAGAAAGAAAGAAAGAAAGAAAGAAAACACATGGCTCGCAAGCCACTCCCACCAGGTCACATGGCCGGCAAGCCACTCCCACAAAGGAGGCCACACCCACAGAGTAGGTTCCAAAAAGTTTTGAAACCCACCACTGCTACACATCCTCTCCATGATCGGTTTTCTTTGTTATCTTCTGGGAGGAGGCTTCGCGGTATCTGAAGCAGAACAACTAGATTCTGTAATAGCTTTATACCATGTAGTATCAACCTTGTTAATTCTCAAGACTTTTTCTTTCTGCTAGGTATTCTAAATCAGGGATCCCCAATCCCTGGGCTGCGACCCACTATTGGGTCTTGAGCCATTCAAAACTGAGCTGTGGAAGAGGTGGGTGAGCGTGCACACATCCCCACTTGCACAAGCAGTGTGCAAGCATGTACATACATGCCCTATTTGCACAAGTGGTGCATGCAGTTGCCAGCTGCTCATGCAGAACCATCCCCCCCCTCCACTGGTGCACAAAATCAGAAAGCTAGGGGAACTCCATGCACATTTGGCATTTAGTCATATCAGCCACATGATCAGAGAGACATCTTCGGACAGCGCTGGCTCTTTGCCTTTGAAACAGAGATGAGCACCACCCCCTAGAGTCGGGAACGACTAGCACATATGTGCAAGGGGAACCTTTACCTATGTATTACATAGGAAATAAAGACAAGCATATACTTAGTCATCTGAAAGACAAAGATGAAATGTCCATATTCTGAAATAACAATTTGATTTCTATCTCTTAACAGAACAAATGCCTTTTTGTTCTGATGAAATTTCATCTCCTATCTTTTACAATATTAGCACTGCACATAGTCGGAATGCTGGCTCATTTCTGTATTTCACTTGTTTTCTAAAATGATAATACACTCACCTGCATCAATAAATCACCAGTAACCACTCTAGGACACTTCTGGAACTATGATAGAATGTCATTTCATCTAAAAATATGCAATGAACCATGAGGAGAGGTAGGAAAGAAATGTTTTGTATTATCTAAACCAGTGTTTCTCAATCTTGGCAACTTGAAGATGTCTGGACTTCAACTCCCAGAATTCCCCAGCCAGCATTTGCGAATGCTGGCTGGGGAATTCTGGGAGTTGAAGTCCGGACATCTTCAAGTTGCCAAGGTTGAGAAACACTGATCTAAACCCAGTGGTGGGATTCAACCAGTGTAACAACCAGCTTGCTCCATTTTCTCTGTTTTCAAACACGCACAGTGAATTTGAAAACAGCTCAAAAACCTACCTTCTACTGAAGCCCTGGTGAGTAAAATAGCCGAGGCATTGAAATCCGTTTTGCAGCGCCTATCCGCTGGGCTTCAAACACAGGAAATATAGGTCAGTATAGCACAGGGACGGGCAGGCGGGCCCATCTGATTGTCAGAGCAAACCGGTTCGCTCTCAGCTGATTGTCGGAGCTACTCAGGCAAACCGGTCTGAAACGACTGAATCCCACCCCTGTCTAAACCACATTAGATGAGTTTTCAATAGTTGTTATATCTCATGATTTAAATTTTAGATCAATATACAGGATGGATGGATGGATGGATGGATGGATGGATGGATGGATGGATGGATGGATGAATGGATGGATGGATGGATGGACGGACAGATAGACAGACAGACAGCGGTTAATCATTTGAGTTCCTACTTCTGTTCAAAATATGCTGATTATGTCTGGGTTTCTTATATTCAGAATTTACATCCATCACACTTTTAGACATTTCCCAAACTTACATATATAGAAGGAAATGTCTGAATTTGAATCATGACTCAGAGAACAAAGAAAAATTCCTATTATGTTCCTTGAAAAAGGCTGCAATCCACTTTGCTCCTGAGAGTTGGGGAGGGGATGTCAAGCAATATGAAGCATGCAATCTTTCTGAGACTTTGCTTGTCTAGGACCTGATGGTTCAGATTGCTTTACTACTTGAGCTACTGTCACAAGAGTAGCTGCTGAAATTTATGCAAATATTGCAAAACGAAATGACAGACAAAAGACATGGCTCCGAACTCAATTTCCCTTGTATTACAGGGTTCCACCACAAAACTGCGTTCAACTAAAGCGCGCTCGACGAAACTGCATAGCTGATGTCATCAACAGGGCGACAACAGCATGGAGACAGAAGCACGCTGTAAACGCTAAACCTAAAATTAACCCCTAAACCTAAACCTAACCCCCCTAAACCTAATCCTAAACCTAACCCTAAACCTAACCCTTAACCTAACCCTAAACCTAACCCTAAACCTAACCCTTAACCTAATCCTAACCCTTAACCTAACCCTAAACCTAACCCTAACCCTTAACCTAACCCTAAAGCTAACCCTAAACCTAACCCTTACCTTAAGTTGAATCGGCTTGCTTTCAAAGCGCTATTTAAAGCGCCCTTCCTTCTCCGCGCTCGCTGTTGTCACCCTGTTGATGACATCAGCGACGCGATTTAATTGGGCGCGGCTTAGTCAAGCGTGGTTTCGTCGTGCCACGGTATTACAGGCCATATTCCATGATCTATTTCAACAAGTTGAAACATGAAGTGCTTCCATGCACAATTTGGGCAGGATGTTGCAGATATCACTGATATAACTCTTTGTCTCATTTCTGATTTCCATTAAACTAGAAGAGGTTACTGTCAGAATGGATCATACATTGCCCCCAGGCTCTAACTGAGAGGGTCTCCATGTGGTGGCAAAATGAGTTCCTTTTACCTTCCCTGGTTACATTTTTTTTCAATGAAGTGAAAGGCAGAATTGCTGCATCAGCCCCCACAAAAATTAATACATCTGTTTTGAGTCTCAAATCACCCACATTTTCCTTGGACTCCCCCCTCCCCCATAAGAGGGTGGGGGAAAGGGGTCAGTCCCACTTACATGATTATAGCATCTTGTCTCTTTTCTGCAGACCTGGGTTAATGACCGTAACTAAATTTTTTGCAGGTTCAGGTGTTAAGTCCAATTATATGTTGTACATTTGACTGTTTATGATACCAAAAATGTTCCAGAATATCCAACTGCAAGCAAGCCATGGTATTCGCATAGCAACAGCTAGGATCAGTTCGCTGTCTTTGGCAAGCCAGCATAGTTTTATTTTGTTGCTGTTGCAAAGTAATGTCCGACCCATTGCGATCCCATGAACTCCAGGACTCCAGGCCTTCCTGTCCTCTACCATCACCCGGAGTCCATTTAAACTCACACCTACTGCTTTAGTGATTCCATCCAGCCAACTCATTCTCTGTCATCACTTTCATCTTTTGCCCCCAATCTTTCCCAGCATTAGGCTCTTCTCCAGGGAGTCCTTCCTTCTCATTAGGTGGCCAAAGTACTTGAGTTTCATCTTCTGGATCTGGCCTTGTAAAGAGCAGTCAGGGTTGATCTCCTCTAGGACTGACAGGGACTCGCAGGAATCTTCTCCAGCACCATAGTTCAAAGGCCTCAATTCTTTGGCGCTCAGCCTTTCTTATGGTCCAACTTTCACAGCCATACATTGCAACTGGGAAAACCATAGCCTTGACTATACACACTTTTGTTGGCAGGATGATGTCTCTGCTTTTTAGTATGCTGTCTAGATTTGCCATAGCTTTCCTCCCCAGGAGCAAGGGTCTTAACCAAGCTCATATTCCCTTGAAAATCCAAGGGGAGGTGGGAATGAGATTAATTTTTGAAATTCCCATAAAATGTAAGTAACCAGTGAACAAGCACTTTTGTGTCACAGGATGCTGTGAGATAGCAGATAGGAGAGATAGGAGATAGAGGTCTAAAATCTTCCTGCATATCATTATCATGTGTGAGTAGGCAGCAATATAATTTTTTTAAATAAAATAAATGAAAGATACGTTACCTTCTAACTTCAAGTGATGCATTTCAACTGAATTCTATGGTATCAAGTCTATTTCACAAAACCCATTCAAATATTTTGAGGATTGGAGACAAAACTATGCTGGTTTTACAGTAAAATTAACAAAGGGAAAAATAGGGAGATTATCTATCTAGATTATTGTTGTTTTACTTTGGAAGTTCCAATTTCCTTTCAAGAAGAATCTTAACTTGAATCTACCTTTAAAAATTGGTTAGAAAGTTAGCACTTGAGAAGAAAAAATTTCCGGGCTATAAAACTAGATTTAAAAATTTTAAAGCAGCGTGGCTAAGATCAGTACATAAACACATCAAGATAAAGCAAGATGGGATATATAAACATATAAATTAAGTCACGAGGAATCAAACTCAGAGGAGATTTGATCTTTTACCTGCTGTGGTTAACTATAATTGTTATATTCAACAATTAGGAGAACAATGGGATGTGTAAAAAGGGCGACCCTTCTGACTCCTTAATCTCTGGAAAGAAGCACTAATCTATTTTCAAACTATTTCTGTGGGTTCAAAGAATAGGTGTTTTGAAAATGCAAATTACTGGTGCAATATTAGTTCAAACTATTTGGTGATCGAAATCTGGGAAATGTGTTGCATTTTAGCAGGACAGGATGATGAACCCCTAGAGAAGACACAGGGAAGGGCGCCGGACCTAAAACTGTAGCAAAGCAAAGATTTTATGCTGGGAAGTTTTTATTCTTATGAAACATAAGAGCATGTGCATATGTGAACATGGCAAAAAAAAAATAACTGGTAAGAGTGGAACTTTTTCTTTCCTTATAAGTCCTCCCCTCAAAATTGTGTGTATGTAGAGAAAAGACAGAAAAGGATTTTAATATCAAGGTAAATCCAGAGTAATAAGGATCTTGATTGATTAGCATGGTGCCAGGACGCTTGGAGAACTTTTGCTGAAACAGTGTTAGATAATAGTTTGATTCAGTCTAAGACAACAGACTTTACTGTGGGATCTGAATTATAAGGAAATTCTCTCCCTCCTCATTCCTTACCACTAGGAGGAGATATGAAACCTTTCTATTCTTACAGAGCTTCTACTATTTAGAGTACATTTCATATGCATTTTTTTTTGGTGGAGAGGGTCCTAAACCTGTTGAACTCAATAGAAAAGTTTCAAAATAAACTTGCACTGCATTAGATTACATGTTAATTCAAGGAAGCGTATGGACAACTTTCTTGAATTGTATAGGTTTACATTTTTAGACGGACTTTACTGAATGCTTCTTGAAACACTTAGAAATGTTCTGCTTTTGCAAAAGACCGACAAGCAGCCTTGAAGGCAGGTTTTTAGGAGCCAATTATTACATTGGAATTTTAATTCCTGAACATATTCAAATATTCTGCATCGTTTGTGCCACTTGTGAAGGGGTGTATGCAGGTATTAGTATTAATAGACAGAAATTGGACAAGTAATGTTTTTCCTCAGAAAAACATTATTTGTCCAATTTTGTTTCGGTATCTGTGATCCCATCACCAAGGCAATGACAACATCAATGGTGAGGTGTGAGCAAGCTTGAATGCATTGGCGAGAACTCTCTGGTGTGCTATGTGACAGACGAATGCCAACCCATCTTAAATCTAAGATTTACAAGACAAACATCTGCCCTGTTGCACTATATGGCACTGAATGCTGGGCAGCAACAACAGGAACCGAAAGCTATCTCCATGCCATGGAAATGTGAATGTTTCGTTGGATATCGGGCATCTCCCTTCTTGACCACATCACAAATGATACCATTCGACAGAATTTTGATGTGGCACCAATTATAGAGAAGATGAGAGAAAGCCGGCTCCGCTGGTATGGACATGTCCAGAAAGCAGCACCTTCCACCATTACCAAGACTGCCTACCAATTAGAAGTCAATGGCCAGCGACCTCACGGGCATCCAAAACAGAGATGGCAAGACACCATCAACAAAGATATGCAACCGTGGGCCTGTGCCCTGGAGACATAGCTGACTGTGGAAAGCGGCATTCAATGATCTGAAAAGCGGGAATATGCTAGGAAGAAGAAGAATGGTTTTTTTTTTCCTGAGAAGCTATCTTTCAATAGAGATACAACTAACCTGGACCTAAATGGACTGAGTTTCTTAGTAGTCAAAAATGCTAAGAGAAAGAGAGACTAACCATATTTGGGGTTTTTTTACCCACAGACCTAAACTAGTCTCTCAAGCTATCTAGTTCTTAGATTAATTAATATTGACTTAGAAGAAAGTGGTCGTGATCTAGTTTTCTGTAGATGTCTCAGAAAAAGTACATCAAAAAAGATATACATTACAATGGTCTCTAAAATTTCTTACTATGTAAGATGCAGTCTACTGTATTTACTGAGCTAAAATGCTTTCAAATACTCTATCACAAATTAACCGGACCAGATTTGTATAAAGCAGGGACCTAAACTACCTCAGACTGACAAAATAATCGATTAATTTATATATTTCATTCATTATTCACTAAAGAAGAACTTCTGATTTCTGGAGAAAATATTTTCTCTCCATTTCATTTTTATTACTCACAACTTGACATTTTTTCAATGTACAAATGGAACGTGTATATATATCAGTGGTGGGTTTCAAATTTTTTTAGAACCTCTTCTGTAGGAGTAGCCTGCTTTGTGGGAGTGGCTTGCCAGCTATGTGACCTGGTGGGAGAGGCTAGCCAGCCATGTGACCAAGTGGGAGTGGCTTGGCAGTCATGTGATTGAATGGGAGTGGCCAACTTGTAAAATGTGGTGAAACTCACTTAACAACGCTCTTGTTTAGCAACCAAAATGTTGGCTCAGAAACTCTGGCATTTGAAGCACACAAGTCTTAAGGCTGTCAAGTTACAAGACCCTTGCACCCCTAACCCTTTAGAACCCCAGGGGTGTTCAAACTTGATAGCTTTAAGACTTTAAGGTTTAGATAGGACTCTTAGAGGTGGGCGGGGCAATTGGTGAGCCAGCCAATCAGTGAGCAGTGGGTGGGGCAAGCGTGGTGCGGACAGGTGGGGGGAGAGAACTGGAACCGGTTCTAAACGGCACCATAGATTTGTGGAACCTCTTCTACAGAAGAGGTTAGAACTGGCAGGAACCAACCCCTGGTGTATATGCACAATGGACACAAACAACTATTAATCAACAATGACAACAGTTGATTGATAAGCATCCTCTTATATTCCTTTCTATTTTCATCAAATGCAAAAAAAGTTACTTCATTTAACTGCAGAAGCAAATCTTACTCCAGAAAAACCTTTGTGGTAGCAATGTATATTTTTAGGGATACTTTCCATAGCCTCTTTATATTTTAAAAGCTCAACTTGTCCTAAGAGATTTGTCAAATGTTTTTCCTTTGGGTTTGCTTTAGGAGAATCCAGCAAACACACTCAGTTCTGTAGCATGAAGGGTAGCTTCACCAAAAATTGTAGTTGACGCATGTTGACAGCAATTCTCCTGATAACAGGAAGAAAGACCTCGTGAACTTTATCTTGAGGGAACTTTGGTCATAACTGCCAGTGTCCATCTGAGGTTTGGGCTGCTCTCTGCTTGACAATCAAGTGAGCTTTCAAGCCAGTCTCAAAACTGCCTCAAGAATAAACTAGAATAGCCATGGCCTTAAATCGGGTAGATGAAAATCAGCCTGAAACTTTCTTTGAAAGACACATCTAAGACAGATCTTTATTGAAAACTAAAAAAATTCTTGTTAATTTTATACATATATACCATAGCTGTAATTAGAGCTTTAATAACAATAGCTAAACATGTTGATTGATCACATGGGAATCACTGTTTCAGTTAATGGATGTCTTTATTGTTCCCATGTTTATGCCTTTTCCACTTTAAATGTAAATACACCTCCCATTTGTAGAGGGCAAATCTATTTAAGTCTGTCAAGATCTTCTTGGATCTTGGGCTTGTCTTTTGAGGTGTTAGGTATTCCAACCAGCTTACTGTCGTCTACAATTTTGATAAGTTCCCTTTCTACTCCCTTGTCTAGATTATTTATGAAGATATTGAAGCCTAAAATGGAACCTTGGGGGTACCCCACTGGTTATTCTCTCCCATGTGGATGTAGTTCCAAACTCACCTTCTAGTGGTGCTGTCTATTCCCATTTTTTTAGCTTGCCAAGAAGTCTACTTTATCAAATACTTTACTGAAATCTAAGTACACTATGTCCACAGTATTTCATTAATTCACTAATTTAGTCATTATGTTGAAGAATTAAATAAGATTTGTTTGGCATGATCTGTTTTTGACAAACCCATGTTGGCTACTGGTTATAACTTTGTTTTCTTCTAGGTCAGGGGTGTCAAATTGGATTTCTTAGAAGGCCGGATCAACATTGTTGTTCTCCTTCTTGGGCCGGCTATGGGGAGGGGGGAGAGAGACGGCGATGGGACAGATGCCTCCTGCCAGCCAAAATGCAGCCCTCTGCACCCCGTTTTTGGCCTGGACAGCCTCCTACAGCACCTTGCCAGCCAAAAGGGGATGCAGGGGGGGCAGTTTTGGCCAGCAGAGTACTACAGAAGGCCATCTAGGCAGAAAAATGCATAAGAGGGCTGTACACATACATCCCACACCCTATTTTGATTGCAAAGGACCAGCACTGCAGGCCGGTCCTTTACTATTTCCAGGATGGCCCTGTGGGCCAGATTTAAACACCACACATATCATGTCTGGCCCGTGGGCCTTGAGTTTGACACCCCTGTTCTAGGTGTTCACAGATTTGTTGCTTGATTATCTTTCCCAAGATCCCCCCAAGGGTTGATGTCAGGCTGTTGGGTCTGTAATTTCCTGGGTCTGTTTCCCTCCCCCCCTTTTTTGAAGATGGGAACCACATTAGCTCTTTTTCAGTCCTCAGGTAATTCCATTTTTTCTAAGGATCTCTGGCATTGGGGAGTGACCCCTCTTTTCTAGCAATTGGATTGACCAAAAGCCTCTTTCAGAGGTGATAGAAATATCCTCTTACTTAAAGAAGTGTTGATTACTGTTGAAATCCAACCTTTTGCTGCCTCATGTGAGTCCTTAGCAAAGCATGTGGGAGAAGGATCCAACTGGGAGGTGGCACTACAGAGAATCCTATTTGCTTCACCAGGATTCATATATTCAAACTGATCCCAGATCACTTCACAAGATCTAGTTAACCGAGTGTAACAAGGATGCACAGCAACTGTAGGCTGAGTTATTCTATTCATGTCTCCCTCCCTCCCAATTTATGAACATCTCTGACACCATGCAACCTTTTCAGTGCATTTAATCTTTGGTACAAATTTAGAAACCTTAAGCTGACTCTAAAATAATGTACTATTGACAAATTCCTAGAGGATAAAGATACTCCTTGAGAATAATTACTGCTCATTAACTGGGATGATTGTAGGGTAACTCCCAAAGCAGTAGCTGTCTATTAATAAATGTCACTGCTGTGGAAGAACAACTGGAAAGTGTATCAGTGTGCTGCTTCCTGTAGGCATCTGCATGGCCCTCTGTAGAAAGTGGATGTCTAGATTGAGTAAATTGACTTTGGCTTTGCCTATCAAGGCTTTCTTGAGTTTTAATGCCTTCTACACTGACCTTAAGGGATGCGGTGGCTCAGCGGTTAAGACACTGAGCTTGTCGATCAGAAGGTTGGCAGTTCAGCAGTTCGAATCCCTAGCACCACGTAACGGGGTGAGCTTGTCCCAGCTTCTGCAAACCTAGCAGTTTGAAAGCATGTAAAAAATGCAAGTAGAAAAATAGGGACCACTTTGATGGGAAGGTAACAGCGCTCCGTGCACCCTCGGCATTTAGTCATGCCGGCCACATGACCACAGAGAAGTCTTCAGATAATGCTGGCTCTTCAACTTAGAAAAGGAGATGAGCACTGCCCCCTAGAGCCAGAAACGACTAGCACACATGTGCGGGGGAACCTTTGCCTTGCTCAACTTCTGAAGATAGGAATTGGTCATATCATTGTCTGCTTCCACTGCTCAAAAACTACAAGTAATCCTCAACTAGTTCATTTAGTGACCATTCAACATATAACAGCACTGAAAAAAAACAACACGACTATTTTTCACACTTATGACCATTGCAGCATCCCCATGGCCATGTGATTTACATTTGGAAGCTTGACACCTGGTTCATATTTATGATAGTTACAGGGTCTTGGGGTCATGTAATCATCTTAATGGTGTTATTAATTTAACAATTGCAGTGGTTCCTTTAACAAATGTGCCAGTGGTGGGATTCAGCCGGTTCAAGCTGGTTCGGGCAAACTGGTTGTTAAATTGCTGGCTGGCCCCGTCAGTTCCTGTCCCACCCCTTCCAGGAGTCCCCACATGCCCTGTTTTGGCTCCCAAGTAAGTGCAGGGATGCCTAGTAGGCCCAAAATGGGGGGGGAGCACTCTCTCCCTGCGGCCTGTTTATGCTTCCAGGACAGTGCAGGATGCTGAGTGCTGCATGTCACATCCCCTGGCCAGGTCCACCATGGCTATGCCCACCCAGCCAGTCATTAGGGCAGAGAGCTGGGTGTTAAATTATTTGAATCCCACCACTGAAATGTGCCAAGAAAAGTTGTAAAATGGGACAAAACTCACTTAACTAATTTCACTCTTAGCAACATAAATTCTGGGCTCAATTGTGATCATAAGTAAAGGACTACCTGTACATGATTCAGGAGCCATCTTAGGTATCTGAGAGAAATCTGGATCCTTACATAGTAAAACTTACATTATTTCTCCATAGCTGTTTTAACCAAATTGCAGCCAGCATTTTTGTAAGAATGACCCAATATCTATGTGCTGCTTCTGTGGTAGGAGAGAAATCTGTGGCCTTCCTACTGCCTAAAAGGGGCTAAATCTTCTATTGTTGTTTGAGTCAGATGCTGAAAATGGTATCTGCAGAGAAAAACTGTCAGGTTGCTGATACTTCGTGGCAACATTTACAAAATGCACAAGATGAATCCTTACAAAAATGGTGTATGCAATTGACCTTGCAGTTGTGTTTTAACAATTTTTTTTAACAAAACAATAATTACATAAAGATACGAATAAAGCAGAATGAAAAGCTTTTGGAAGAAAACATTGCATGAAGATATGTTTAATTAGTAGTCACAATAGGGCAAATATATGGGCAATTTGAAAAGCAGATATATATTGAAATGTTGTCTCTGTAGGAGGATGGAATGAGACTCAGAACCTCGTAAAAGCAGAGATAAGATCAACATTATTGGTTTTTTCCCCCATAGTGTAAAAAGCCCTCCTTTTTTCCTCATATAAATTCAACTTTGTTATCTTCCAAATTAAGAACACAGTGTGTTAAATTTCAGAGTGTACATTCAGAACTTCTCTCTTGTTTACAGTGTTCCAGGATCAAATAATTGTTTTGCTCTCTTGGAGATATTTCCAATTTGAGAGTGGCAGGCATAATCCAAAAACAGATTGCTAATTTCTCACTCTCAGTACTAGTGGAAAGCCAACCCCAAGCCAGCTGATCACCTGTAAACAAGGAACTTGCCAAATTCTGTGCCAGCTAGGGATAAACTGGCTGATAGCAATGAATTGCTGATTTCTGTTGCTAACAGCAGATGTAGCCCATCAAAGTATAATGATTCGCTATAAGGACAAAAAGGGAAATCTGTTTTTTCTTTCTTTTAGATCAAACTTCATGGTTTCCTTCTGTGTTAAGAAAGAATGCCACCAAGCTTGAGCAGAAATGCTAAGAGGAAGGTTGTCAGTTCTCAGCATCTATCAAAATATACATTTCATCTTCCCTTTTGTTGTCAGAGGGAGCTTATACAGATGTTATACACAGCCTCTCAGCAAATCCCCTTCAAATTGTAGGCTTCCTTTGGGAAAACATTTAATATATAGCTTCAGGCTTCCTATCAACCAAATATTAACCTCCAAGCGATGCCATAATCCAGGAAAGCTTTATTAACCACTGTTCTTTTTGGGGGAGCGTGTTGACTAGTGATGTTATATCTGAATTCATTTTATTTCTTTATTTGGTTCAAGCCTAATCTGGTTCAGGAAGATTGAATTCCACCTAGGAATATTTCAAGGGCAAAAATCATGGGGACAATATCTTTCATCAAAAATTCAGCTACCCAGTGTGTTATCCTCTGTTGCCATAGTTTCAGTACTCAAAGGCCTGTAATCACTAGGCAATATTCATATAGCTGGGCAGAGAAATCTCTTTATATTGTTGAATGACAATTACACGGTTTATAATTTCGACGACTGTTTTGAAGACCCGAGATTCCTCAAGCTCCAGTAGTGTTGTAAACGGTGGAAGCATGCCTAGATGGGAATGCCTTGGAAATTTATTGCTAATGAACAAAGAGTTAAAATGGGAAATAAACAAGGTTAACACTTTTGGTGATTAAACTTCCCCAGAGCATTTGACATTTTCTAGTAAATTAATCTGCAAATTACATACCTCTTTGTGGAATTAATTCTATGACTCATTACATAGAAGCTCAAGTTTTTTTAAAAAAAATGACAAAGGACCCCACAAAACAAAGAAGCAGCCAATCTTGTCTATGGAAAGGGAACCAAGAGCAACAGCATACATTTCAGACTATGCCCTTGTTTGCCAGGCATAAAACTATCTGCTCTTTGAAACGTCTAATCACTGTCCCCAATCAAGTAATTTTAATAAACTGTTACTGGTACCAGGCATTGAATGTCAGGTACCAGATGGGGACAAAAAGATTGGAAGACATTTATTGACAGTTATCAGGATGTAAGAGGGGGCAGGTGGAGACAAAAAGAGTGAACAAGAACAGTAATGATGTTCTTTCATTTCAGAGAAAAAGTGTTTCTTAACAGGTTTCTGGAGCTTATTATTCCCATCATCAACGGCAGAACCTGTGTTTATGCATTCTCCTTACAGATTGCCAAAGATTTTGCTTTGTCTTACAGCAATTACTCAGAAAAACAGTGAATTCACACAGCATATGGCAGTAGAGCGACTCCTTAGCTTTCTTCCTGCCGTTAAGATTCTGTCTGAAGGCAGGTTCATTCTACCGCTAACAAAATATTATTTAAAAAAATATTGTGAGCATTTCTAACACAATGGAGCCCAACCCTGGTTTGAGGATGAGTTCAGGAGAATACTATAGAGGGACATTTTTGAAGGAATCAGAGTTAAAATAAATAAATCACTTTTTCAGACCTCAACAACTCAAGACATCAACAGTACTTCTGTCAAGCACCAGGGAAATCAGGAGATTCAGGCCGCTTAAATGAGTAAAAAGATTTATTGCAAGCTTAGATCTTTACAAGAATATGGCCAAGTGACTGTTAAGGAAAACACATGGGAATTAAGAAGAGAAAGGTGTTCAAGGTGGGCTGGACTTAGATCTCTTGCAGGCATGAAGCAGTGGTGGGTTTTGAAATTTTTTAGAACCTCTTCTGTAGGTGTGGCCTGCTTTATGGAAGTGGCTTGTCAGCCATGTGACCGAGTGGGAGTGGCTTGCCAGCCATGTGACTGGGTGGGTGTGGCCAACTTGTAAAATGTGGTGAAACTCACTTAACAACGGTCTTGCTTAGCAACCAAAATGTTGGCTCAGAAACTCTGGCATTTGAAGCATGCTAGTCTTAAAGCTGTCAAGTTACAAGACCCTTGCACCCCTAACCCTTTAGAAAAAAAACCCAGAGGTGTTCAAATTTGACAGCTTTAAGACTTGTGGACTTCAACTCCCAGAATTCCTCCTCTCACTCTTCATCTTGATGATGTGTGGATGGGCGGGGGGAGGGAGCTGGAACCGGTTCTAAACGGCACTGTAGATTTGTGGAACCTCTTCTATAGAAGAGGTTAGAACTGGCAGGAACTCACCCCTGGCATGAAGGGACTCATGTCTTATGACTCATTTGACCCCTCCCTCGGGCTCAGCCTGATCATCTCTTACATTACCTATCCCACCTTCTTCTGTGCTGCTTTTGTCTCCCAACATTGTGTCTTCAAAAGGAACTTGGCAAGGGAGGAAGGGAGGCTGTCTTAAAGGAATCCTCCTCCTCTACCAGAGTTGGTGAGCCAGGTAGTGGTTGCTGAAACACACAAACATTCCCCTCTCTGGAATTGAAAGCCAGATGTGGAAGGCCCATTTTAGGTGAGTCTCCCTCCTCCCCCAAGAGAAATGCAGAGATGCAGGCAAAACTGGGCAGGGTACTGGTAGGTTGGTTTGTCAGGAAAGCCCTGGTGGAACTGGTGAACCAAACTGGGGGCATGAACCAGTGGTGAAATTCAAAATTTTTCCCTATGGGTTCCGTGGGTCTGGCTTGGTGGGTCTGGCTTGGTGGTCATGTGACCAGGCTGGCGTGGCTTGGTGGTCATGTGACCGGATGGACGTCGCTGCATAACTGACTCACACACAATGTAAAAGCAGCTGGACTTCACACAAAATGTTCTCTGCAACAAGCAGGAACCTTAGAGACAATCAGGCACAGCTGCTTGTTGCACAGCTGATGGGTAGTAGAAAAATGCTAAAAAAAATTAGTTCTGACCATTGCCGGCACAGCTGATTGTTGCACAGCTGATCGTTGGAACTTCTTTTTTACTATTTTTAGCATTTTTAAAAACTATTGGTTCAGGCGAATAGATAGTATTGCTTTAAAAAGTTTTTAAAAAGTTTTTAAAAAGTTCCGACAATTGCCCAGCCCAGCTGATTGTTGCACAGCTGATCGTTGGAACTTTTAAAAAACCTTTTAAAGCATTTTTTACTCCCAGTTCGGGCAAACCAGCCTGAACTAATAGCATTTCACCCCTGGCGTGAACATACCATATGTTCTCTCAGTAGCGATCAGGAACCGGGTGGTCCTTCCAATGAATCAAGTACTGGATGCCCCTGCCTCTTTTCTTAGAATGTAAAATTTCTTCCAGCTTGTATTCTGGTTCTCCCTCTACTATGACTGGCAGTGGAGAGTGTCATTGGGATCTTATTGTTCTTGGGGGGGGCATCTTTGGCAAGTAATGCTCAGTGAAAGACTGAATGTACTTCATTGAAAGGGGCAAATGAGTGTGGAAAGCCACAGGGTTAATTTGTTGGAGAACTTTCAATGGGTCCACAAACCTAGTATCCTTGGAAGGTCTTGAAGTGGCTAAGAACTTAGTAGAGAGCCAAGCCTTGTCTCCTACTGCTATGGATGGACCCTCTTGCTGATGTGCATTTGCTGCCTTCTTGTAAGAATCACTTTCAGTGATTCTGGGCAGTTTACAGCCATTAAAAATGCCAATATAAAAGAATGAATAAGGGACACAGTGGCTCAGTGGCTAAGATGCGGAGTTTGTTGATCAGAAACGTTGGAGGTTTGGCGGTTCGAAACCCTAACGCTTCCTAACGGAGTGAGCTCCCGTTACTTGTCCCAGTTTCTGCCGTTAGCAGTTTGAAAACATGTAAAAATGCAAGTAAAAATATAGGAACCACCTTTAGTGGGAAAGTAACAGCATTCCGTGCACCTTTGGCATTGAGTCATGCCAGCCACATGACCACGGAGACATCTTTGGACAGCGCTGGCTCTTTGGCTTTGAAACAGAGATGAGCACCCCCCCCCTAGAGTCGGGAATGACTAGCACATATGTGCGAGGGGAACCTTTACCTTTACTAAAAGAATAAAAAACCGTAACACCCCTCCCCTGCCCACTCCACCGCCAGCATTAAGAAGAGCCGTGGTGATGCAATGGTTAGAATGCAATACTGCAGGCTAACTCTCTGCTCACTTCAGGAGTTTGATTCTGAAGGCTCAAGTTGACTCAATAAAATAAGGGCCCAGATTGTTGGGGAAAATATGTTGACTCTCTAAACTGCTTATAGAGAGTTATAAAGTGGTATATAAGTCTTAAGTGCTATTGCTATTAATGCACAAGGAATCAATAAAATCATTAAAAAGGAACATATATAGGAGAACCAGTTTCTTAAAAACAACATGATTTTAATTTACTTCCCAAATAAATATTCAAAGGAAAAATAAATAGGTTTGGAGCCACCACAGAAAAGATCCTATTTTTTGCCTGTCTGCCCACCACATACATTGGAAAGTCTTCTCAAATTTTTGTATGAGAGAATGATACTCAGATGCTGCCCATGGAGAAATGCCCATTAAGAAAAGTCTCCATGTTCTCCCTGGAGTCGGTGATATGTTTCAGGTCCATTCTAAAAAAAAAAAAGACTTGGATTCTTTGCCATATTTTAAGCACAGGAGCAAAACAACCAATTAGTTAATGTTCAGCCAATTAGCATATTACAATCCATCCTGTTCAAGGGAAAAGACCCAGATTTTCTGTTTTGATTCTCTTCTCTCTCTTCTCTCTTTCTTTACTGGTATATTAATGTGTCAGGCTAACAGTCAATTACATTTAAAATGAAATTCCTCTATCGCCCATAGAGGATAGAATAATAGCATGAATTGTCCTCTTTCAGCTGTCAGTCAGGGGTTTGAATTGCTTACCAACTGACAGAGGCTACTATTTAGGAGAAGACAGTTCCATTTATTGGCCATTTTTCAGCTAGTCTTTGAGCCCTCTCGTTATATTGCCAACTCAGTATTTGCTAGTTGCCAAACATCCTTACTTTAAAAAATGGAGAAGCCTTTTTCATTTCTCATAGTATTCATCACAGATGCATTTACACAATATGCTTATTTATCAAATAGAAGGGAATAGTGTGTCTTCTACTTCCATGTGGCTATGAAAGCCTGGCCAGATTCAAGCGGTGGCAAAGCAGATATGATTCCCTGAGTTATTCAGTGATGAGAAATTACTGTACTTCAGTGCAGAAGGCATTGTTTTGCCAAGCTCAAGAGAGAAATAACATTTTCTGTGCAGCTGGAAACTTCCTTCTCTCAGCAGCTGTGCGATCCATCTTGGCTACCTGACATAATACAGAAAAGCAGGCCTATCCATCTCAAGTATGTAGGGCAAACACTATTTAGAGACATAAATGTTAACCACAGCCAAAGTATTGGAGATATCACCCTGAGACCTTTCGCGAAGAAGCATTAGTCAAAGGGGAAAGCCTCACACTTTACAACATGCTAGAAGGCACACAGGCTGCTTAAAGTAAAAGGAAATTATGACATTTGGGGGAAGGGGTTGGAATGTGCAAAGTTGTTTTCATTTTACAGATTTAACTTAGATGCACATAAACCTTCTCTTGCCAAATGGGGATAGCACTTCCCTAGTAGAAGAAGATGTGAAGGTTTTGGAATGTTTCGGAATAAAGCTACAATAAGGGCATAGCACACCAAAGACAATTTTTCCCTCCATGCCATCTCTCTGCTAAATAACTAATTCCCACAACACTGCCTTATGACCTGGGATGTCAAACCACATGTAAGATAAAGGTAAAGTTTCCCCTCGCACATACTGTATGTGTTAGTCGTTCCCGACTATGGGGGGCAGTGCTCATCTCCTTTTCAAACCTGAAGAGCAAGCACTGTCTGAATACGTGTCTGTGGTCATGTGGCCAGCATGACTAAACGCCTAAGACGAATGGAACACTGTTACCTTCCCACCAAAGTGGTCCCTATTTTTCTACTTGCATTTTTACATGCTTTCAAACTGCTAGGTTGGCAGAAGCTGGGACAAGTAACGGGAGCTCACTCCGTTACGTGGTGTTAGGAATCCGAACTGCCGAACTGCCGACCTTTCTGATCGACAAGCTCAGCGTCTTAGCCACTGAACCATCACATCCCTCTAATTTTTCATCTTTCAATTTCCAAACATTATGGGTGCTCAAACGTTGTGACATGATTTGGGGATTATAAAGATATTTTGGTTACTTTAATTTGGTAAGTAACTACATAAATATAGCAATAACAATAGCACTTAAAATTATATATACAGCTTTACAGTGCTTTACAGGCCTCTGTAAGCAGTTTGCATAGTTAACATATTATCCCAAACAATTTGGCTCCTCATTTTACTGACCTTGGAAGTATGGAAGGTTGAGTCAACCTTGAGCCTGGTGATTTGAACTGCCAAATTGAAGGCAGCTGACAGGCAGCAGAAGTAGCCTGCAGTACTGCACTCTAACAACTGCACCACCATGGCTCGTAGCATATCAATATCATAACTTTTTAACATTTTGTTTGTTTTATAGGACTGCACTACTATTATCCGTCTCATCTTTCCTATTACCTATTTCCTTAGCTTCTTATAAGTATAACTTTGTTGTTTATATCTTGTGATTTATGTTGATGGCTTTTATTAGTATCCTGTTATGATTTATGTTGATTATTTATTTAGTATTCTATAACAGGGGTTCCCAAACCCTGATTCATTGACCGGCACTGGTCCACTGCATGCCAGAAACCGGGTTGCGCAAACAAGCGAAGGATGCAGGCAGCACATGAAACCACGCCCCCCCTCCAGTCCACAGAAAAACCTCTTTCCACGGAACTGGTCCCTGGTGCCTAAATGAGCACAGGGACCAATGAGCAATTGGGGGCTTTTATAATTATCACTGCATGTTATATTTTACGGTTTATAATGATTGTATTTTATGGTTATGATCATGTTTTACCACCTGCTGCTTGCATCTATACTGTGCATTTATGTACCGGAGACAAATCCCTTGTGTATCCAATCACACTTGGCCAATAAAGAATTCAATTTTATTCAATATGAATTAGAATTACACTGAAAGGACCTCTCAGATAAATTAACTGTCCAGCTCTGGGTGGAATACCTAGCAGATGCAGCAACACTGTAAAAATGTTGAGCAGGATTAGACCTAGATGTTACAGGGACGGGAAGCCATGAGGAAATCCCAGAGCTGTGGGCTAAATTGGGAGAATGAAAACTGTTGTGGCCCAGCAGGAGCCGTTGGAGCTGCCACCAGACTCCGACAGCGAGGGGCCCTCTGAGTCGGCTCTGGAGGATGTGGAGGACTCTGGACAGGGTTCCGACTCCAAGCAGGGGGCAGAAAGGCTGGTTGGCCACCAGGAGGCACCTGAGCCTTGGACCAGTGGGGAGGAGACAAGGGAGAGTGAACCGGAAGCCAGTAGTGAGTTGTTCCTGGATGCACGCCATCGAAGAGCTACTAGGCGTCAGGAACAATTACGCAATTACAGGAGGTGATTGCACTCAGCTGGTGGTCATTAGGCTCCTCTCCAGACTATAAAAAAGCTACTTGTGCACACGCCCCTCTTTGCAGAAGTCAACACAGAATTGAATGTCGGAGAACTTTGTATGAGCTTGGCAGGCTGGATTGCTGCCAAGCCTTATCTGTGTTTATTGCTGCCCAAGCTTGTCTGTGCTGGGTTGCTGCCAAGAACCCGTTTGTCTGTTAATTAAATGCCGTAATTTATCTCTGGCTGGGAGTGTGCTTTGGTGTGGAACAAGGGGGGTCAGAACAGAAAACTAACATCCTGAAAGAGAGCAATGCAAACTATTCAGCTGCTAAGAAATGCAAGTGGACATTCCCATATAGGCACCAAGCTCAACTCAAAGGAGCCTTTATCCTGTGACAGTTTTAAGCTGTTTTTTATATGCAATTGTTCCAATATAAGGCAAAATTAGATTCAAGGGGATTTACTTCTAGGTAAATCTGTAGATTGCATCTTAGTAAAAAGTAATTCTTGGTGAAGCACTTAAACATTTTGTCTCTTCCATCTTCACCAGTACTTTTTCCCATGTCCAACCCAGCGGTGGGATTCACTTACCTTCCCTACCGGTTCGCAAATGTGAGCACACGCACCACGTCTGTGCATGCACAGTGCTCACACATTATGTTGGGGCAAGTGGGCGGCAGTAATGGTTTTCTCTTACCTTCGCTACTGGTTTGGAACTGGGAGCACGCATGTGCTTGCTTTGCTCAGGCATGGTGTTTCTGCGCATGCGTAGATCGTCCATGATGACGTCTAGGTGGGTGGACGGAGCCTCCCGCCACCACCGCTACTGGTTCACCCGAACCGGGGCAAACCAGCAGAATACCATCTCTGCTGGGCAGAGCCTCCCGCAGCCTCCGCTACTTGTTTGCCGGAACCGGAGAGAACCAACTGAATACTACTTCTGGTCCAACCTGAACCAATATTTGCTTCCCTCTCCAACCATTGTCTAAAAAGAGCATTGTATTTGTTCAACATGACAACTTGTTCTGTCTAGAGAAGGCATGAGCCAGGGACCACCAGCAAAAAAAACCTTGTCCCTGGCTGGCACTCATCATCCCATCTGTGTAAGGAAGCAACCGAGCAGCGCTTCCAGTGAATTTTAAAGTTTTGCAAGCTTACATGAGAATTCAGCTTCATTTAGCTGCTTTCTGGTTGGCGTGCTGAACAATATACTGCAAGCAAAACTTTAGGGACTACATTGTCCAGCACACGCTGAACAATTATGATTTCAATGCTTTCATGGGAAATAGAATCCTGGAGATGGTGACATTTAATTTCCTCTGTAATGATTGAGAACCTTTTGTGACTTCCCTCAATTCTGTGTAAGGCATTATTTTACACACGTACATACACTTATATTCCCCCGGATTTCTCTTCGCAGTGACTCTCACTCCCACTCTCACTCTCACATTGTGGGATTATGTCAGAATAAATGCTCATAAATGATCTGGGGACTTGTTTCCATGGAAGCAAATTTCACACCCGCAGGGTGCAATGGAATGTGGATAAGACTGTATGCTAAGTCACTGCATTCGTATGATAAGAACAAGGAAGGAGAGGGGTAAGAACGTTCAAAGATCCTGAAACAAAGCAAGATTGCTCACTTGCCTGTACCTCAAAGATTCATGTGGATAATATATGACTCAGAAGAATCTAGTGAAAGATTAGGGACCTACTGTGATGATAAGTAGATATAAGAACCAGTGTGGTGTAACAGTCAAGGTGCTGGAATTGTGGGAATTCATTCTTAGTCTAGTCTATTCTTAGGCATCAGTGCCATGTCGGTGATTTGGGACCAGTCTATAAACTTCAGATGATGATGGAGATGAAGATGGAGATGATGATGATGATGATGATGATGATGATGATACAGAGACATGCCAAAAGACCTTTGTTTCAATCGGTGTTTGGACTTAGATTAAGGGAATGAATATGATATACCAATTTTTTTAACGTGTTGATTTTTATTATTTATAGTATATCTGTTTGTAATGTATATTTAAGTAAGTAAGTAAGGTTCTACATTTAGGCAAGAAAAACTAAATGCACAGGTACAATATAGGTGGTACCTCAAGAATTGGAAATAATAGATTCAAAAAAGGACTAACGCATCTTATCAGAAGGGCTTTAGAATAACATTGAGGGGGTGTGTGACAGCAGTGTTCCAGTACTTAAGGGGCTGCCACAAAGAAGAGGGGGTCAACTTATTTTCCAAAGCACCTGAAGGTAAGACAAGAAACAATGGATGAAAACTCATCAAGGAGAGAAGCAACTTGTAACTAAGGAGAAACTTCCTAACAGTGAGGACAACTAACCAGTGGAACACCTTGCCTTCAGAAGTCATGGATGTCTCATTACTGGAGGTGTTTAAAAAGAGACCAGAGAGCCACTTGTCTGAAATGGTTTAGGGTCTCCTCTTCAGCAGGGGATTAGACTAGAAGACCTCCAAGATCTCCCTTCCAGCTCTCTCCTGAATTTAAATTTGAATCTTAATCCAGCCCTTTATTTCTCATAGCAGCTAGCAAAATACAGCTGGGGAGGGGGGGTCACACAAGCCTCTCCCATCTTTATCCTTGGAAGGAATGCTACACCCAACCCAGAATAACACTGAGTTGCAAAGATTGATAGCCATGATTTGCTTATCGTCTAAGAGTTTATCCAATCCTCCTTTAGTGGCCATCACTGTGTTTTTTAATGAATTCCACAGATTGATTATATGCTCTGTGAAGTATTTTTTTTTCTGTTCTATATCTCCTTTCAGTCAACTTTATTGGATGAACCCTGGTTAAAGTCCTGACAGAGGAGGAAAAAAAAACCCCTTGTTCATTTTCTCTATATATTCTCTTTCAGTTTCCCTTTAAGGGCAGAATATTCTAGTCTTTTCTTGTAAAGTTTTCCCTTTAGCACTCATATTTCTGTTTCAAAGGTGATAGTTCCTTTCAGAGTAATTCCCAGCATGGATTTTGTCTTTCTAGTGGCTGCCAACCTCAGTCAGCATCTTCATTGACATTCCTACCAGGATCCCAAGATCTTTTCCCTAATTAGTTAGCCACGTTTCAGATACTTTTAGTTGGCCTCATGGCCATCCTATAGATTATATGATGACCTTCTTGGTGTGTATATGCTCAGCATTTGATTTGTCCTGTGAAGTGTTTTTTTTAATGGGTGACATTGACCTTTTACCCATTTTAAAGAGATGCTTCTGGAGAGCTTCACTATCACCAATTTGTTTATCATGTGCTGCATATTCTCTTAAGATGTTCTAGAACAGGGGTGTCAAACTCGATTTCATTGAGGGCCGCATCAGGGTTGTGTTTGACCTCGGGGGACTGGGGTGGGTGTGGCCAGTTCGACATCACTCTTGTGAGGGGTGCCTGTGGCAGCCCAAGCACTCTGCCAGAGAAAACAGTCTCCCGAGCCCCGTTTCCAGCTGCTATGGCCTCCTGAGCTCCAGTTTTGTTGGCAGAGGGTTGCAGGAGCTGTGACAATAGCAATAGCAATAGCAGTTAGACTTATATACCGCTTCATAGGGCTTTCAGCCCTCTCTAAGCGGTTTACAGAGTTAGCATATTGCCCCCAACAACAATCCGGGTCCTCATTTTACCCACCTCAGAAGGATGGAAGGCTGAGTCAACCTTGAGCCGGTGAGATTTGAACAGCCGAACTGCTGAACTGCAGTCAGCTGAAGTAGCCTCCAGTGCTGCATTTAACCACTGCGCTACCTCGTGACAGCTGGAAATGGAGCTCAATAGCCTGTTTTCTCTAGCAGAGGCACTATGGCCCAATCCTAAGTATCTTGCGGGCCAGATCCTGCCCCCGGGCTTTGAATTTCACAACTCTGTCCTATAATAACTTTTTTACTTCAGTTTGCTTTCACTCAGATTCCTTCTCTGAGAATTACATTCCAGGCAATTGTCCTTTATTTTGCACAGTAATGACAGAGGCAAATATTAATTTGGATATTATTTTTTTGCAATTGCCATATCCTCTTTGGATATTCCATTAACTTTTTTGTTGTTTGATGGCTCACTTGATTCACTTGCTTTTTAACTTTGAACAGAGTGAAGGAAATTCTTACATACATCCTCCTCCTCCTTCTCCTCTTATTACTTACACTGTTTATTCCAGCCTCTCTGTTCCTTTCATTTCTCCTTGTTAAAACAGGTGTTAGGACTGGAGCTCCAAGATGGCTTTGGCCAGGCCAGCTTCAGGGTTGACAATAGGGTTTCCACTACCTGAAAGAAGCCTTCTTCGTTTTGGCACAGCTTTGTGGACATTATTAGAGAAACATGCTGATCTGTTTACTAGAGTTCATTCGTAGATTTGGTTAACTCTTTCTTACGGGATGGAATATATTTCAGCTAAGTTTCAATTGCTCTGAATATCTTCCATGTATTATTAAGAAATTTAGATTTCTTGTCTATTTTTCTTTCAGTCCATTTTCACCAATCTTATATTTTGATTGGTAAATTTGACTTTTGTAGTCAAATTTGGCTGTTTTGGAGCTTCATGGCAGTATTTCACTTGAGTGTATCTAAATGTAAAAGCATTTTGGCTACCTTTTCCTATGAATTTTATAACTCTTACATATCATACCATTTAGGATTGAACCTAGATTGCTTCCCCTGCGTTTGGTTTTAATACAAGCTATTCTGGGACATTTAGCAAATCTAGAAATATGATATCTTTGTTGTACCAAGTCTGTTTAAGATTAACTGGTCCCCGATTATTATACCTGCTTCTTGGAATCTCTCCCTAATTTCTTTTGATAGCCCAAGATTAGCATCAGCATTTTAATCAAGTAGGATGCTTAGATCTTATTTATATTAATAGCCAGATAATTTCCACTGATAATTTAATTTATGGGGGAAATCCAGCATTACCTAATACATAAGATTTTAGGTCAGCCACAAAGTATCAGGATCCTTTGTAAAACTGCAGCATAGAAAATGTATTCAAACTTATACATCACAAACTAGTTGATTAATGATCAACACTAAATCAGCACTAGATAAGAATCAACAGAATTGTAGAAGGGCTGGACTTGAATCTCTTGTGGCAACGCAAAGACTCTACACTTATAATGCATTTAACCCACCTCTCCCAATTCACCCTGCTCCTCTCCTGCATCTTATACCATATTTGATATCAGAATGCAATGCCTCCTGCAGTGCACTTCTCCACGTCATTTCTATATAGTTTGAATACAGGAATGTATTACCCATTCATTCTCTTTCCTCCAGCAGATTTCTTTAATACCCACTGCATTTAGATTCTAACTAATAGCAAATACCCACAATCTTTACATCAGATAAAGAAGCAACCATGCATTTCATTTCATTTATTTAGTGTCTTTATTTTTTTAAACAATTTTTATCTTTAAAAATTAAAGTGCAAACATAACATCTAATTTCCCCATCTGAACTTGGAGACCATTAGTATTGACACAGATATAGAAGTACATCGTGTCCTTTAGTGTGCTTTTTTCATTGCTTTTTACTCTCCCGATTATTATTATATCCACCATTAACTCACTTGTACATTGCCTTTATATTTTACAACATTTATTATTTCTTTGTATAGCTGCACATCTCAACAGTTGACATTGAACTATAGCTTGGTGTCTTTGGGCTAGTCACTCTCATTCATTCTAGTCATTCCTAGCAAGGAAACAGTAGCAAACCATTTCCAAAAAATATGCCAAGAAAACTGCAGGAATCAAAAACCAATTCAAAGACACACTTTAAAATGCTACAAATCTAATTCTAAACCTCTCCTCCTTTTCATTGTCACCACAACCACATTTTGAGAGTTCTATCTAGTTAGTTCTGGCCAGGGACAGATGGGATTTATTGTGAATGTGCCTTGATCATCTTGGAGTGCAGTCTTCTTTTTAGTAACATAATTTAGGCTTCTAGAATTAGCTGACTTCATTTTCCAAAAGACAATGATGTCAACATGGATCGTGACTGATGGATCTCCCTAGCATTTATCTAGATCAGTGTTTGTTGTCCTAAGCAACTTGAAGATGTGCGGATGTCTGTTAGGAATATAATCTAATGGTTGGGTTGGCAATATTAAATCATGTAACAATGCTATACGTGTTTCTTTAAATCATACTGTAAAATGTGATTGGTTGCTATTTTCCTCAATCAGCCATAAGAGGGAGCCAGAATGACTGTTAGTTCTCTGTTTGTTAGATGCTGGGTTGGTCTGATCTGAGTGTTTTGGAAGCTGGCTGTTAGAAAGTGCCGTGAGCTATTGTAAGTTTTGCAACTGCTAGCAAACTTTGAGTACCGGACTGTTTGTATGTTTATGGACTATGTTATTTGGATTATCCCTTAACTGAAAGACATTGATGACTGACTGTCTTATCCGTGTATGACTTGGACAGTTTGATGGATTCTGATACCTCTATTTCCATGAAAGTAAGAGCCTATTTAAACTGCAGTGTCTCTGTATACTGGTTTGTGTGTTCTCCAACGCAACTCTCACAATGCTTCTCTGAACACACTCGCTCTCCCAACAGGGAGCTTACCTAACAACGTCAACTCCCAGAATTCCCCCAGGCAGCTCAGGGAGTTGAAATCTACACACCTTTAAGTTTCTGAGGTTGAGAAATACCGATCTAAATGATGCATGGCACCCACAATCTTTACATCAGGGGAAGAAGTAACCATGCATTTCATTAAAATACAGACTAAGAAGGAAAAGACTGTTGATATACTTATCAACAGTCGCTGGTTTACCAGTTAATTCATTACTATAACATGAACAAGATGTTATTGTAAAATATCAAAAATCTCTTTCATAGATAACACACATTATTGTGGATTGTCTAATCCAAGGAGATCGATCATACATTTCTGACAACCGTTACTTGACATCTGGAATGATACCATTGTTCCAATTTCTCAATATAATTCTTTTTGCCAAGCCCGCCCCCCCTTGATACAACCAAAATTCCTGATAAACACTCAAATTTCAAAAGAAGAAAGAGGGATTTTGGATGTAGGCTATTTGATCATACATACATACATACATACATACATACATACATACATACATATGACTCAGTGTGTGTGTGTGTGTGTGTGTGTGTGTGTGTGTGTGTGTGTGTGTTCCAGCATAACTCTGGAACTCCTTGAGCAATTTCAATCAAACTTGGTACACAGATGACTTACTGTCTAGGGAAAAATACTGTGGGGGGTAAGACACCCTTAACACCCCTCGGGGTGTGTGTTCTGTTAAGGTACAGCCTGTTGTGCCTTAAAATGACTTCTACTGTACTCCCGTGAAATGGATTCTATTCTACAGCACAGTGGAGTCACCATGGTAATGATTTCACACTACTTCACAAGAGGGCTCCCTCTGGTAAGGGGGAAAATCCAACATTAGAAATTACGTTTGGTCCAGACATCAACAAGGCTCTGATTATTCTTGAGGACAAATGATTATGGATCAGCTAGCAAAACAACAACATGGTATTATTTTTCTTGATGCTTCTGGGGGCATAGGAAAAACATAATTTAATTGTTGCCAAAATCAGGGCTCAGGGAGAAGTTGTTCTTGCCATCGCCTCTTCAGGAATTGTGGCAACATTCATGGAAGGAGGGAGGACAACCCATTCGTTGCCACTTGACATCGCCATTCCTGTCTAATACAGGATTGGGATAAATAAATACCTAGGAAATGCTGGGTTATCAGCTAGTTAAAAATAAAAAGAGCTATGCTTGTGGTGAATAAGTAGAATAAGTATAAGTATAGTCACCTATTCAGGGGTGGGTTTCAACCGGTTCGCGGCGGTCCCTGCGAACCGGTTGGTCGGCGAACCCGGAAGTAAGTAACTTCCGGGAATGGCGAAGGGCCCACTCGCCCGCCCGCGCTCCTTACGCGGTTTTGATGAGTTCTGCGCTTCCACGCATGCGCAGGACGCATAAAGCGCCTGCGCGATCCTCCAGGTGCAGCTGGAGCATCGCACAGACGCTAGTACGCATGCGTGCACCGCGCGCGTGCACGAGGATGCCGCCGGCCCTGTTCCAACCGAAACGGTTGGAACGGGGCGAGAAACCCACCCCTGCACCTATTATACCTTATGGACTAAGTTGGAAAGTTATTATTTATTTTCTTTGCTATTATGGAAGGTGCTTGGAACAACACATAGCAAAAAAGGTGTTTTATTTCCAGGAGTGCAAGCAGTGAGAAATCTTTGGGCTGTATTGAAATGTAAATTAAGTTTTGATAACAAGACTCACGAACATCTAACACTTTGGAAAAATTCTACTTTGAAAATTAGTGGTAAATCATTTTATTGGAAAACTTGGGTAGAAACTGAGATTATGGATTGAAATTAACTACTATGTAATGACTATTTTAAGGATTTTTTCCCAGCTTCAAATTGAATTTGATCTTTCCAATTCACAACAGTGGACTTATCTCCAGGTAATGCTTGTTACCTAACAGATCAATATGTACTACACAGGTGGCTTCTTCAAAGGCACCTGAGTTGCTTTCTTGCCATTACGGAAAACAAAATTATAACATCTCTATCAAAAGCCCAAACTGGGATTTCAAATACAGAATAAAGAATTGGAATTTCCAGAACCGCCACAATAGTGGCTTCAGTTAACAGACTTTGGAGTAGAAATGGTGAATTTTTCTGAGGGCTGTCGTGCCAGTGCCACGAAAGGCAGAGCCAACAACAGTGGCAGAATGAAGAGCTGCTGAGTAGACCAGCTTTTGTAATTCCTCTCTGGATGAGGAGAGGACTTGAGATCATCCACAAGTGCTCCAGACAGCTGCTCCTCATGAGGAGACCATAAGACAGTGGTCCCCAAGGAGTTTAGAGCTCTTGGAGATGAGGGAATAATCATTTTGCTGAAACTGCAGTTGGCATCCTCCTTTACTGTATTCATAGTTTTTATTTTCTATTTCTTTACTAATTTTTTCTCTTTTCTGCACCTCTATTTTTTCCTTTTTATTCATTTCTTTTTTTATTTGTATTAGTTTTTATCATTGTAATTATAATTTTAAATTTTAGCTAAAAAAACCAATGGTTTCAGGCAAGGATGGGCTTCAAAAATTGCAGCAATGGCCATGGTGGGTATGACCTAGTCAGCCTCCTGCACCATGGTGGGGGAGTGGTTTTTGCCCTCCCCAGGCTCCGGAGGCTTTCTTTGAGCCTCCGGGTGGGCGAAAACTGCTTCCCTGGGCTCCAGAGGCATGTTTCTGGACTTCTGGAACCTCCAGTCGGCCCATTCCCCCCCTCCCCAAGCCTCTGTGTGGGCCCTTCACTTACCCTGGCATGATGAACGGGCCAAGTAGAGGCGCCTGGGAGGGGAGGGGCAGGGCAGGGTAGGCATGGCCACCCAGGGGTGGTATTTGGGGTTCACCGAACTGGGCAGAATCCTAGCTAGAGGATCACCTGAACCCGTGTGATCCCCCAGCAGCCACCCCTGGTTTCAGGTCTTGAAAATATTAAATGTTATCTACAGATTTGAGATTAGGGTTGACTTATTGAAAAATTACACTTAGTATTTGAAAGGATGGACATCAGGGGTGTTTTTGTGGAAATATAAGAAATGGATGTGTTCACTGACTTCATAATATGGTCATGTGATCATTTAGTAGCAATAGCAATAGCAATAGCAGTAGACTTATATACCGCTTCATAGGCCTTTCAGGCCTCTCTAAGCGGTTTACAGAGAGTCAGCATATTGCCCCCAACAATCTGGGTCCTCATTTTACCCACCTCGGAAGGATGGAAGGCTGAGTCAACCCTGAGCCGGTGAGATTTGAACCGCTGACCTGCTGATCTAGCAGTAGCCTGCAGTGCTGCATTTAACCACTGCGCCACCTTGGCTCTAGTATCTTTTTGGGACAGTGTATTAAGTTATATTACTAGATTAATGGGAAAATCTTTAAATGTTAAATATGTTACTGTAATGTTGAATGATATACCAACTATCAAATATGAGAGGACAGGGCTTACTTTCCAAGGATTGAATTCCTCCTAAGGGAATCTCTCTCGTACATGCCAGCAAGGGAGCTATATTCCTAAAAGTAGGACAAAGCTATTATATTCTGGAAAGTCTCATCTGCATTCGTCTCTGCCTCTCTAAGCATTTCCATCTCAGCTTGATTTTTAGGGAAACCATCTTCTTCCTTAGAGATCCAGGAGCTTGTTAGACCCACACAAACCCATATGCCCAATAGGCAGGTTGTTAAGGAATATAGTTATTCATATTAAAACATATTAGAAAAAATATGCTGCACAGGTTATAGAGAATATAACAGGATTCTCACTGGTATTATAGAATGATTAAGCAATTTAATCCAATTATTTAAATGATAAATGTGTGGCTGATCATTTCTCAATTCATAAGACTTCCTTACTTCACTTTAATTAATCCATACAAGCTCACCTATAGCCTACAGTGAGCTCTGCCTAGAAATGAATTGCGGTACGGGGCGGCAGGCAATGAGGCAAGCCCCAGCGTAAAGAACGAGAAGGTGACAGTAGTGATGGGACTTCCTCTTGGCAGCCTCCAAGCGAAGACAGAATTGGATGTACTTATAATCTTGATGGTGAACCTATTGCACACATGCCAGAGGTGGCACACAGAGCTCTCTCTGTTGGCACGCGTGCCGCTGCCCCAGCTCAGATCTCCATGGCATTTCTTTCATGAGTTTCTGTTTCCACGCGAACGACGGAACAGATGCTCATGAAAGAAAAAGATCTTACCTCTTGCTGCGCTGCCGGCGTTGGGATGCCCTGCCTCCCGCCAGCCAGCTGATCTTCAGGTCTCTGCTGTGCATGCGTGCATGTCTGTTCACATGCACATGTTCGTGCATGCACATTTGTGCATGTGCATGCGCACCTTTCAATTTGGTTCTGTGTGCATGCACAGTTGGGGCACTCGGTGGATAAAAGGTTCGCCATCACTGACCTATACCAATTCATCTGGGATCTTATTTCCATGTACCTTTGGGGAAAACAGATCCAGAGAGATTTTCATCTGGTGTACAATGGGAGGAGAGATTTGGACTTTTTAATTTTTATTTATTTATTACATTTCTATGCCACCACTGATAAAAGTGATTCTGGGTGGTTTATAATACAATAAAAAATAGAACGGTACTACAAAATAATAATAATAAATTAGAAGAATTAAATTGGAGAGCAATAAACCAAAATGACAGGAGGTGGGGATCTTGTCTGCCTAGTCAGCCACCCCCCAACATAGCACACCCCTATCAGGGCTCCAGGTCAAGTGGCAGAGGTAGGTTTTCAGGCTCTTCCGGAAGGCCAGGACTATTGGGTAGACCTCAGCTCAACATTCCAGAGAACAGGGCTCACAGCACAAAAGGCTCACCTCTCAGACTTTGCCAAATATTTTTGGCTGTTGTGGCCTGCCAGTGGATTTGGCAACAGATTGGGACAGTGAAGAGGTTGGGGAGGAACATGGGCCAGTCCTGGAGTCTGGGGAAGGCTCTGATGTGTTGGAGGCAGAGATGAAGCCAGGGCCGTCTGACAGTTATCAGCTGCCTTTGAAGTTGGACATCAATGGGGCAGAAGAACAGCTGAAGCCTGTTCCCAAGGTGCACATGCGCAGAGCTGCCAGGAGAAGGGAACAGCTAAGGAACAAGGGTTGACTCGGGAGTAAAGCCACAGGTGGATGGTGAATGGTCCTTCCCATAGGAGCGAAAGGGGAGTGAAGTTTGCAGGAGACAATTAGTTCAATTCATGAGAGTGAAGATCTGTTCCTGACTTCTTGCCAAGTATTGTCTGCTAGAGAGGGGCGTTTGGAAGATATCAGCCTGGCAGCCCTCCAAGCCTGATAAAAGTCTGTAGTTGTGGAATCTCATGAAAGACTGTTGGCTGGGGACTTTGCTGGAGAGGAATTCACTTTAAACTAAATAAAAGGGGTTTTATCGGGATGAGGAGTCGGCTTTGTGATTTTGGGAAGCCTAGGTCAGAACATTGTCAGGCAGGATTCTAAGTAGGGCCTTTCCGCTGGAACAAGTAGGATGGGTTAGTCTCATCAAGGTGAGACTGGTTGCTCTCATGGCACTTAGATTTCAGTGTTTCTGAACATTTCAAAAGAAAACTTCTCTTGGACATACAGTATATATAACAGATTAACATAGTTGGAAGGGACCTTGTAGGTCATCTAGTCTGATTCCCCCACCCAAGCAAGAAACCCTACAACATTTGTGACAGATGGCAGTCCAGTCTCTTCTTGAAAGCTTCCAGGGATGAAGCTCCCACAACTTCTGAAGGCAACTTCTGTTTCATTGGTTGACTGCTCTCACTGTCAGAAAATTTATCCTTATTTCCAGGTCGAATCTCTCCTTGTTTAGTTTCCATCCATTAGTCCTTGTCAGGCCTTCAGGGTGCTTTGGAAAATAGCTTGACCCCTCCTCTCTGTGGCAGACCCTCAAATATTGGAAGACTGCTATCATGTCTCCCCTTCTCTTTAGTCCTTCTCTTTACTACACTAGCTATGCCCAGTTCCTGCAATTTGTTCACTGTATGTTTTAGTCTCCAGTCCCCTAATCATCTTGGTTCCACTTCTCTGTACTGTATATAGCAGTGATGGCGAACGTTTTTCTGTTCAGGTCCCCAAAGGGCACGCACAATAGCCTGTGTGTGCATGTCCACACTCATAATACAATGCCCCCCCTGCATGCGCGCAGGCCTCACTGAAGCCTCCAGACTTCCAGTAGTGCCTTTGGGCCGTTTTTCTCCCTCCCAGGCTTCAGGAAAGCCTCCGGAATCTGTGGATGGTAAAAAACGGTAGGTCCATTGGCCCATTTTTCACAATCCACAGGCTCCGGAGGCTTTCCTGAAGCCTGGGAAGGACCAAAATGGCCTCCCCCACCCTCTGGAAGGCCAAAAATCAGCTGGCCAGTACTGGAGCTGACATAGGGCAACGGCCCGCGTGCTCTCAGATTTGCCAACTGTGGCAGGCGTGCCTTAGGTTCGCCATTCTAGGTATATAGCATGTAAGGAATGCTAACTTTCAGGAATTATTGTGGTTCGGTGCAAGAATATTTCACTATCTAAGGACACCTTACCCCAAGATTTTGCACCACTTCAGAATCAGCTACAGGCACCTGTTAGCCAAAGCTGCCTTTAAAAAAAAAAGATTGGCATCAATTTATTTATATTTTATTTTTAATTGAATTCCTGAGCAGAGATCCTGTTTTTCACTGATGGAAATGATCACTCTTCATCCTCTCTGGTTTCTGGCTTCAAGCATTTTCTTTCGAGGGAGTCCTTAAAAAGAAGCAAGCAAACAAGCGAGTAATTTGACACATTATATTGCCAGCTGAATCCTTGCCAAGCTGGGGACGAATTAGACAGAAGTCTTGTCACCTTTAGTTTGGCTACTATACATGCGGGAAGAGCAGCAGTGATCTGCCAAATGTCAAAACAGCTTAACTCCAGCTGCATTTTAATGTGGACTATCAGGATCTTGTCTGAATTGCTTAGGGATTATCTCCTCCTTCCCCAATGCCAGCTGCTATAATGGCACCCAGCCAAGGGATTCAAGAGGAAAGGACCAAGAACTCCAATGATACCATGCATTATCATTGTTTTCTTTAATAATTTTTTAAAATTTAAAACAAACACAACATCCTTCTTTACATGCTGTAGAAAGTGTATCAATTGGTTACAAAAAGACTTTCGTGCATCTCTTCCACAGTCAACAAACATAATTCATATTAACTCAAGCATTTTAACTCAAATATTTACACATGTCACCATCATCATATCTCCATTTTCATTTGACTATAATTGTTTAACCGTCCTTCATCATACAATATACCAAAATTTAATACATAACCACATACTGGCCTTTCAATTACTATTTCTAAAATCCTCCACTAACACTAAATCCCTATGTCCTATTCTAGCTAAACATCCATAATATTTAATAACAAAGTTTTCTAATCCTCTTTTCCAAATCACTGTTTAAAATTTACCTCCAGTTTCCTTATGTTATACCCATATCTATATATATGTTGTTATTCTTATCCCTCCTTTATTTGACTATATCATGTATCATAACATTTTCCCCCTAATAATCAAAACTTTAACTGTATCTAACTGGGTTCTTTTTTATTAACCTTTATATATAATCCAAAGGGATTATGTGGGTACCATTCAATATTCATATCCAATTATACTCATCATAACATTACACATTGTATACATTAGAAACATTATCAATTATTTATTTAAACTATATTATCAATAAATTTCACTAAGTTTAACTAGTTTTAAATTATATTCTTCCATCTATCAACCTATATCTTTCCAATAGCAAAACAGTCTCATATCTTCTGCCATTTGTGGTGCCAGTTCTCTAATCATCTCCTTGATCAACTTTGTATGGACTCCTCTTAGCAACTCCTTGCTTATAAGATCTCTCATGTAATCTTGATGCCCTTCTTCTGTTTCCTTAGTCAGCTTATTTTTGATTGTCCGTAGTGTTATCAATCCTATTGCTAATAAAATTTCTCTCTTAAATCCATAGATTCTTTGATTTTTTCTTCTTCTGTATCTTGCCCTCTGAGATAAATTTCTCCTCCATTTAATTCCTCTTTCAGTATTCCACTCTTTCCATTTTCAGAGACAAACCAATCACCATAAATATCAGCAAATTTAATCTCTTTATATTCATTTTCCACTTTGATTTTTTGGTTTTTAACCACCTCATTTTCCATTTGATAAGCATCCTCAACTTCTTCATCATATTTTGCTGTTATATGCTCTAAGTCCTCCAGCTTCTTCTCTATCCTCTCATATGTATTTGATAATTTCTGTATTTCTGAAAATATCTTTTGCAAGCTTAAGATTTCTGTTTGCTTTTGAAATTGTGCTATTCTCTCCAGCTAATAAACACAGCTGCTCTAGCTTGGAAGGTTAATAAAATTAAGCATAGATTCACAAAAACATTTTGTTTTGACTTTTCTCTGGTTAAAGATATACTTCAAAGGGACATCTGTATGCTTCCCTTCTTATCACTCTCTATAACCAAGCAGTGAAACCTTGTAGTGCCAAGCCAAAACAATCAGTGAAGAAAAAAAGTGTTCCATTTCCAATACACAAACCTTCCAGCCTCCGAGTAGCAGTGCTATTGTTGCAAATTCCTTATTTCTTTTTGTATCTTTTTTGTATTTCAAGTTAGAAAAAAGAGTCCAATTTTTAGATGGGTTATTAGAACACCTACAGTAATGAAAGAGGAAAATTTTAGACCATAGGTTACAGAGAATAATAAAAGAAAAAATAAAAGAAGAAAACTTAATCCTTAATACATTTTAAAAGGCTTGCATAAATTCCATCCATGAAGATAGCATTTAAAAAGTAAGATAACCACTGTCCAAAACCATTCCAAATTTAATTCTGCTGCTTGATTCTTCTGTTCTCCAATTTAAATTAATTTTAAGTTTTTAATAGGCAGTCTTTTTTTAAAACAGTAAAAGTTCCTCACCAGCTGGAAACACTTTCTCTTTCCGTATCCTTCCATTTTGGAGCCATCCTGACTTTGTCATCCTTGGCTGTATTTTTTGTTGCCAGCTTGAAGAACTTCTCGATCATGGACTTTGCAATGTCCCTGAGGTCAGCAAGACGTATTCTTCCTCTTCACCATCTCTTCGGGACGGTTTAGGTCTGATTGGACCACCCAGCGGCAAAAGTATCGGCTGCGGCCTCGGAGCATCGAGACCGCACATCCGTATCGTGGCGACGTTGGCTCCTCCTCTCCACGCATTGTCATTGTTGTCAGCTATTCAGCCATATCCGACCCTCGGCCACTGTATGGATCAGCCCTCTCTATGCTCCTCTATCTCGCACTATCTCCTTCAGATCTACCATCCCGTGTCATCCTTTGGTGCCCAGCCAGGGTGACCCTTTCTCCTTTCCCCCCTGATCCCTGCCAGCCTGATTCAGGTTTCGAATGAGTCATATCTCATGGCATGACCAAGGTATGAAAGCCTCCGTTTGGAGATCTTGGCTTAAAGTGATTTTTTAGAGAGGACTTCTCTGTTTGTGATTTTTTTGCAGTCCACAAGAGCGTAGTAGTCACCTCTAGCACCAGTCATTAGAAAAATTATTGCATGAACTAATCTGCATTTGGATGTGAGGCTGATGTCTTTCTTCTTCCAGATGTTATTCGTGCTGGACATTGCAGTTCTTCCAAGCGCTATGTGTCTTCTGAACTCAGAGCTGCAGCCACCATTTTGGTTGATTTTAGAGCCCAGGAAGATGAATTCCTTTACTGTTTCGATGAACTCATTGTTGGTCTGCACTCTCACCTGTGTGTTCTTTGCAGTTGTCACTATCTTTGTTTTCTTTGATGTTAAGGAGCATTCTGAATTTTTAACTTTCATCTTTGATTATCAGGATTAGCCACTCCACATCCTCCTTGCTTTGCGTACAAGCACCCTTCACTCATACGAAATGAGCTTCACACTTAAACAGAAACACTCTCTGCTCAAGAGTTTCACGCACAACCGCAAACACCCTCCGCTCGCACACAAAGCTCTATTCATGCACATGGGAGGGTGTATGCCTGCTGCTTACACAAATGTGTGCAGGTGTGTGCTTGCCACTCACATGCACCCCTCCCGTCCCCATGCCAAGCTGGGCCACCAAGCAATATTGTATCATCTCCTCAACAATCCGAGATTGTTAGTATTCCTACTACTGATTTTAACCCCAATGGTAGATTCTTCCAAATCTGCATTTCTCATAACTATGTATGTGTACATGTTGAATAACACAGGTTGAAAGATGCAACTTTGGTGAGTGCCTTTTCCAATTCTGAACCATTTTCCATATTCTGTTCTTACAGTGGCTGCCTGATCAAAGGAGAATGACTAATGAACTAAATGGTGACCGATTATGTTCCCAGTTCTTTGAGGCAGTTCCAGAGCTTGTCATAGTCAAAGGCTTTTGTGTAGGCAATGGAACACGTGTAGAGGTCTTTTTGGTATTGGTTTGCTTTTTCCACCATCCAATGTAGATTGGCAATATGATCACGCATTCCTCGTTCCAATATAGAACATGTTCTATATTGTATAAATATAATAGAATTGGAAGGGACCTCAGAGGTCATCAACCCCCTAGTCCAACCTCAATAACAAGAGATGTTATTCTTTTGGATAGTGGTAAAATAAGTAGGATTTTTATTTTTATTTTTTTTAAAGCAAGCCACCCTACCTTGTTTAGTTTCTATGTTGGCCAGAGGTTCTGACCAGTTCTGGAGAACTGGTAGTGGAAATTTTAAGTAGTTTGGAGAACCAGTAAATACCACCTCTGACTGGCCCTACCTCCATCTATTCTCTGCCTCCCGAGTCCCAGCTGACCGAGAGAGAATGTGGATTTTGCAGTAACCTTCCCCTGGAGTGGGGAGGGAATGAAGATTTTACAGTATCCTTCCCCTGCCATGCTCACCAAGCCACACCACACCCACCAAGCCACGATCACAGAACCGGTAGTAAAAATAATTTGAATTCCACCACTGCCCAAAAAAAAGTCACACATAAGTGATGGAAACCAAAAATGTAATTTTATTTCTGTACAAATATAAATATTCACAAATCAATCCTATGCATTCAAAGCTTAACAGAGCTTTTATCCATCATTGAAATAAACCAGCCTATAATCATTGGTAGGTAGCAATTTATTCACACCCTTGAGTAGGGAAAACACTCCCAAAAGGTTGGTACTAATGCCCATAAGGTGGGCGCTGATTGTTTCTAAGGGAAATATGAACCAGTTGATTTCCTATCTCTCTAGCTTGTTAAGTTATTATTCAGTAAGACAGGAAATTGGACCTGCTCTTTAGAAATTAATTGCTAAGAAATAGCAAGATAAGAAAAACATTCATTAGCAAAACGGGAGGCTTTGATTTAGGTTTCTAGGTAAAAAGAACTTTAACGAAGCCAGAATTAACTTGCTTCTATTTCCTATATGGTAATGTTGGAATAAATGTCCTTCTGGATTCAGTTCCAAGTGAGGAGAAAGACACTGGAAACATGGAGACTGCTTGGAAAGATGGTTTAATGGTGGACAGGATCACATGCCTTGGAGCTCCTGGCTGAAAAAGGGAAGAGATGCTGAGAGTCCCCGGGTTTTATGCCCTCTCTGAACTTTGAACTTCCTGGGGCACAGGAAGAGCATCCTGATTGGTTGCTGTCAGAGGTCATAGCTAGCTTTGTAGGTTGTCTGTGTGCTACGTTTGGTTGAAACTTGGTGGGTGGTGCAATGAATGGCAATGAAATGGCTCTGCCTGAAGGAGGTAGATCTTTATTATGTAGAATAAACTGGCTCAGGCCTTAATGGCCCATTGACAAAGGGGGAGATATTAAGAGTGAGTCTGTTTCCTGCCTAAAAACATGTTTCTCTATTTCTCTTCCAGGGAAATATAATATCCTGCCTTTTTAATATTCCCTAAAATTTTTCATTTTCCTAGGAGATGGGTGGGTGCTAACTTCCTACAGTAACAAGCAAAAGTCAGCAAGCAAAGATAAATCCCAGGGTCCACCCCCCTCCCTTAAAAAAATCCCTATCACTTCTCCCACCATCACGGTGCAAATCCCTCATGGCCCATTAGTGGGCTACAGCACAAAGGTTGGGGAACAGCGCTTTCTGTGTGATGTTCAATGTCAGTATATTGCCCCCAACAATCTGGCTCCTCATTTTACTGACTTTGGAAGAATGGAAGACTGAATCAACCTGCGTCGGTCAGGATCAAACTCTAGACTGTGGGCAGAGTGATCAAAAGAATGATCACCTATTGATACAACACCTGGGTGACCTCATACTGTGTCCTCAGATGACACTTATTTGCAAGAAGAAGAAGAAACCCAATACGTTTAACTCAAAAAAGTTTGGTGATATATCTTCCCCATTTCTCCTCCCACCCCACCCCTTCATGGGTTTTGTTTGGAGGGGGGAAAAGACAGAGGCAGGTTTTTCCCTTCTCAAAAAAAATAATAGAGGGAAATGTCCTTTTTTTTTTCAAGGTGAAAAGAATGGCACAGACACAAGTGGTGGGATCTTCCCACTTTTTGCTAGGCAGGCACATTTCCAAACAGAGCAAAAGACTAATGTCATCCACCATGATTACCTGACTCTGTAGTTTCATCCCCAAATCCCCATAACTTTAACCTTAGACTGTCTACTGTTGACCTCACCCCATTCCTAAGAGGTCTGTAAGGGGGTGTGCATAAGCGCACCAATGTGCCTACTGTCCCTGTCCTACTGGCCCCACTTATTCGTATCCATTTCCTGTATTCATAATCATGTTTATACTTATATCTGTTATCTTATATATGCTTAACAAAATAAATTAAATTAAGTTATATGATCGTAGTCTATATAGCAGTTGTATATACAGTATAATCTAGAGGGATTATAGGGATGTGGTAGGTGAGTGGCTAAGCTGCTGAGCTTGTCGATCAGAAAGGTCAGCAGGTCAGCAGTTCGAATCCCTAGCACCGCATAAGAGAGCCGGCTCCTGTTACTTGTCCCAGATTCTGCCAACCTAGCAGTTTGAAAGCATGTAAAAATGCAAGTAGAAAAATAGGGACCACCTTTGATGGGAAAGTAACAGAGTTCTGTGTGCCTTCGGCGTTGAGTCATGCCGGCCACATGACCATGGAGACGTCTTCAGACAGTGCTGGCTCTTCGGATTTGAAACAGAGATGAACACTGCCCTCTAGAGTTGGGAATGACTAGCATATATGTGCAAGGGAAACCTTTACCTTTAGTGGTCTCCAATCTTTTTTTTTTAATTGCAAATTTTAAAAACAAAACTTTTACAAATATTTACCTCCCTCCCCCTACCCTCCCCACCCAACCCCCCCCAACCTCCCCCCCCCGACTTCCCAGAACCAATACAGGGTAAAATTCTTTAACAAAGATATTCTAAGATAAACTAAAAAAAAAAGAAAGTATCATCTTTCATTTGAGCTTTAACTCCTCTTTGCTAGGCTAACTCTAAACAGATTATATAATTCCTTGTTTCTTCAGCCATAAATTATCTGGAATTTCTTAGTCCCATATTTATTTTGAGTATAGTCAATCCATCTTCTCCACTCCAGTTTATATCTCTCATTTGAGTAGTCTTTGAGATATGCTGATATTTTAGCCATCTCTGCTAGGTTTGTTACTTTTAATGTCCATTCTTGAATAGTAGGCAAATCTTCCTTCTTCCAGTATTGCGCCACCAACAGTCTTGCTGCGGTTATTAAATGCAAAATCAAGGTCTCCAATCTTTATGATGAATGTATTTTTATGATGATTATGATCATGATTTATCACTGATGTCTATATCTTTTATGTACACTGAGAGTTCATGCACCGAAGACAATTTCCTTGTGTGTCCAATCACACGTGGCCAATAAATAATTCTCTTATTCTATTCTAGCTTGGTGGCCCAGCCTGGCATAGGGAGGGGAGTGTGTGAGTGGCAGGCACATGTGTGCACACACAACTCCATTTGTGTAAGCAGCAGGCATACATCCTCCCATCTGCGTGAATAGAGCTTCGTGTGCGAGCCACGGGTGCTTGTACTTGTTTGTGAAACTCCACTCACATAAGTGGAAAGTTGTTGTGCAGAGGGCATTTCTGCTTAAGTCCGAAGCTCATTTTGTGTGAGTGAAGGGTGCTTGAGCGCAAAGCTTCATTCGTGCGAATGGAGCTTTGCACAAGAGTGCAAGTGCTCTCTGCTCACTCAAGTGGAGTTTCACTCGTGCATGTTTCCCCATCTCTCCCACAGTCCAGTTTTGAATAGGCATGGGGTTTGGGGACCCCTGCTCCAGTGGTGGGATTCACTTACCTTTGCTACCTGTTCGCAAATGTGAGCGCATTATATGGGGGCGGGTGGGCAGAGCCTCCAGCAACCACCGCTACCAGTTCACCTGAACCGGTAACAACCAGATGAAAACCACCTCTGCCCTGCTCTAAGTGTACAAAATTTTGCCCAGCTTCGATTACTTGCATGCCTTGTAGGGTTAAGCCCACATTTCATCACAGGGCCATTTTCACAGATATGCTGGAGACACTGCCAATTAATTCTTCTTTTTGAGGAATGAGTTGCTTGAGAGGCTCATGCAATTATAAGGTTATAAGAACAACTTCCATTTATTTTAATCCAGGCCTTTTACAATTTATAGTTTACACTGAGAGGTACCTGAGAGACCGCCTCCTGCCGATTACCTCCCATAGACCGATTAGATCTCACAGGTTAGGTCTCCTCCGGATTCCATCTGCCAGCCAATGTCGGCTGGTGACTCCCCGGGGGAGAGCCTTCTCTGTTGCAGCTCCAGCCCTCTGGAATGACCTCCCCGTGGAGAACCGGACCCTTACTACCCTCCCGGCCTTCCACAAAGCCACCAAGTCCTGGCTGCTCCAGCAGGCCGGGGGGCTTGTGAAATATCTAGCGCCATGGAAACTGTGAAAGTTGCGTATTTTTAAAGTGTTGTTTTGTCTATTTATCCCCCTCCCCTTGTTTATTGTGAGCCGCCCGGAGTCCTTCGGGAGTGGGCGGCATACAAGACAAATAAACTAAACTAAACTAAACTAAACTACACGGTTAGATCCACTGTTTGTTTTGCTTATTTTGGTAAGCTGCCCAAAGCAATTCAGTGGTTCCAGGTAGCAATTTATTAAACAAACAAGCAAATAAAGAAGCAAATAAATTTATATATTTAAATTTATATATTATATTTAAACTATGTTGTACTTTCTTCATTACTTAATATTCCAGTAGATTTAAATTGGTTAATAAATTAGTCCAGTGTTTCTTTAAAAGGCAGATGATTATTTCCAACCAAAATTTGTTTTAATATTGTCATCAGCCCTACTGATGGGAATGAGATGGGGGCATTGTAAAGAACACTGAGCATTCAGATCACAAATGTGTTATTCTCTAGTGCAATGATTATACCCTTTCTCTTAATTCCTGTGCAATCGGCACAATTGTGCTGACACGAAGACATGCAAAGCATTCTGTTAATGTGAAAACCAGGCTTCGATTTGTATAGCAGGTGCTATAACTTGACCTCCAATACTTTATGTAAAACCCAATTTCCCTTTTGTTGTTACAGCTGGGTGCAGGTGAAGGTTGCATGGAAAGAGTTCTGAAAGCATGTGTGTTTTAGAAATATAAAAGAAATAATGGCTCATTTAGAGGGCCCATCCTACTGTCATTTAACTTTGGCAATGCACAGATGGGGTAAGGGGGTAGAAATTCTTGTAAATTATACAGGAAGATTTTGAGCATGCTGTATTTAAATCAAAATTAAGAGTTTACAAAGTGAGTTCTATTATCTTCTATATACTCCATCTAGCAATTGGTTCAAAATACATATAATTAATGATCTTGCTTAAGCATTATATTTAAAGTTACTCTTATCACCAGGCATTTTCAGCAATTTGTGCATTTTTAAAAGCGCAACAATGGAGAATGGCAGCATAATGGTATAGTGTAGTGCATAGAATAAGGGACCTAAAATGCCACAGCCATTGCTAGATGTTACTTTGTCCTTAAATATCAAGTGAACATTTGCACATATAAATAATGAAAAGTTTGTTGTTGCAGGTGGGGATAAGTGGAGATCCCCCCCCCCAAAAAAAAAACATTAACATCCTGAAACTTCATGTATGTCTTTTATAATTTTATATCGTTCTCCTGAAGTACCAGAAATACAAATCTATGCCACCAGTTATATCAAGCGTTGTGGCCCTCATGGTTTTCTCTGACACCAAGTGATATTAGAGAAAAAGACCAACAACTTGAAATTGGGTGAAGAAAGTCTGTGGTTCAGGAATAAGACCTCCGAGCCATTGAGCAACCTAACATCCTCCCCGCTGGCAAGGATCCAGGGAAAGGCTCCAAAATGGCAATCCAAGATGGTAGCAATGTGTCCAGAGCATGCAAAACCTGGCATGTGTTAACAAGCATTCAAAATGGAATGGAAAGCATGCGTTAACCCTCGTCTAAGAGAAAAGGATGAGTGGAAGAATCTGGTAGAACCTGGAGCAGAGGTGGGTTCCTGCCAGTTCTAACCTCTTCTATAGAAGAGGTTCCACAAATCTACAGTGCCGTTAGAACTGGTTCCAGCTCCCTCCCCCCGCCCGTCCGCACATCATCAAGATGAAGAGTGAGAGGAGGAATTCTGGGAGTTGAAGTCCACAAGTCTTAAAGCTGTCAAGTTTGAACACCCCTGGGGCGGTTATTCTAAAGGGTTAGGGGTGCAAAGGTCTTGTAACTTGATAGCTTTAAGACTTGCACGCTTCAATGCCAAAGTTCCTGAGCCAACATTTTGGTTGCTAAGCAAGAGCGTTGTTAAGTGAGTTTCACCACATTTTACAAATTGGCCACTCCCACCCAGTCACATGGCCGGCAAGCCACTCCTACAAAGCAGGCCACACTTACAGAAGAGGTTCTAAAAATTTTTGAAACCCACCACTGACCTGGAGGTATCTTCTGGGTTTCTTCCCTGCGTGACCCGTCAAAACCACGCTCGACTAAGCCGCGCCCGATTAAACCGCGTCGCTGACATCATCAACAGGGCAACAACAGCCAGCGCGGAGAAAGAAGGGCGCTTTAAATAGCGCTTTGAAAGCAAGCCGATTCAACTTAAGGTAAGGGTTAGGTTTAGGGTTAGCTTTAGGGTTAGGTTTAGTGTTAGGTTAAGGGTTAGGGTTAGGGTTAGGGTTAAGGTTAGGGTTAGGGTTAGGTTAAGGGTTAGGTTAAGGGTTAGGGTTAGGGTTAGGGTTAGGTTTAGGGTTAGGTTTAGGGTTAGGTTAAGGGTTAGGTTTAGGGTTAGGTTTAGGATTAGGTTTAGGGGGGTTAGGGTTAGGTTTAGGGGTTAATTTTAGGTTTAAGGTTTACAGCGTGCTTCTGTCTCTGCGCTGTTGTCGCCCTATTGATGACGTCAGCTACGCGGTTTAGTCGGACGTGGTTTAGTCGAGCGCGGTTTTGTGGTGGAACCCTTCCCTGCTGGCTACCATACCACATCACTATAGATCAGGGGTCTCAAACTGGTGGCCTGCAGGCCAGATGCATCACACGTGGGCCACACCCATCACAGCTCCGCAAAGGTAAAAATGTTGTGATACATCACATGATGGCAACGGGATGCCACTAGTTTCACACACCGTGCCTTAGAGTCTTTGCTGAGCATTGGCCAAGATGGAAGACAAGATGTTATGTGGTGTGTGTTTTTGTTCAAAATTCACATCTCAACTCTTGAGTAGAAAAAGTTTTGTTTTTGTTTGGAAGCATGCGAGAGAAACAAGTCTCTAGCTCTTTCAGATCCATGTGTCCTTTAATTCACAACTGGCATGTCTCAGAGGACTTATTATTTTTTTAGTCCCTAATTGGGATGGAAAATCATGGGAGTTTTCAGGACGAGAGCAATGGCCTTCCCAAGCACCTCTTTCAAATACCTGTTGTTAGACACTGACTTAGGTTTCCAAAATTGTATACCCCATTCAAGAAAGATCCCTGAAAATTTACAGAATTAACAAACAAACAAAGCCCCACCCCAAAATAAAAACAAAGCAACCAAAAAAAGAACTACAACAAAAGAAATCCTAAAGAGCATAGGATTCCAAAACTAGAAGAAGAATGTCCTGCGTGGTTATGAAGAAAGTACTATTGTAAAAAGCAGGAAAAATGATGAAGAAGAGATATTGAACCTTTCGTAACTTATTTTTTAGAGCTTTTATTTTATTTTATATATTTATTTTATTGTATTTATGACGTGGTGGCTCAATGGCTAAGATGCTGAGCTTGTTGATCAGAAAGGTTGGCAGTTCAGCGGTTTGAATCCTTAGCGCCATGTAACAGAGTGAGCTCCCATTACTTGTCCCAGCTTCTGCCAACCTAGCAGTTTGAAAGTACGTAAAAATGCAAGTAGAAAAATAGGAGCCACCTTTGGTGAGAAGGTAACAGCATTCCGTGCTCCTTCGGTATTTAGTCATGCCGGTCATATGACCATGGAGACGTCTTCAGACAGTGCTGGCTCTTTGGCTTTGAAACGGAGATGAGCACTGCCCCCTAGAGTCAGGAACGACTAGCACATACGTGTGAGGGGGAACCATTACTTCAGAATCTGAATAACACTTTCCTAGGAATTCTCTTGACTTGCAATACAAAGCAAGATTTCAGACATAGATGGCCAACATTAAACAGAGAAAAATCTAGTTCCTGGAAACAAAGAGAATGATGAACTGGATTGAAAATACAATTGAGAATAATGAACTGGGCTGATACAAGCAGGCATTTATTTGTGTGAGCTTTGTATTCCAAAGCCAATTCAGGAAGCTCCCCTTGCTCACTTTCTCCCTCTCTAACTAGGTTGCTATGGCAAAGCTATTACTCCAGCAAAGGGAACCAAGTATAGGTGAAGTGCTCATCCCTTTTCAATTTGACGTGAACCTCTGATTACTTAGTGATTATGACCTCATCAAATTAGTGGTTTGAACATTATAAAGCTTAGCCAGGCACATTTGATAAAGTAGTAAATCTGTTCAAATTCCTTACTGTGGGTCCTGGAAATTTGCCCTCCTGTTTTGTTGTTCTTCAATTACTTAGGCCCAGAATCAGGGGTGGGATTCAGCTGGTTCGGACCAGTTCAGACACTCAGAGAACTGGTTGTTACACCGGTTGAATCCCACCACTGCCCAGAATGCAAGCCTCTTGTATACAGTGACTTGAAATGTAATTTGTATTGTCTGACTGTGCTTCTTTTATGCCTTCTAGCCAATTGGCTTCTTGGGGTAGTTGTGGGGGGAAAGGTAGTGGAAAAAAACCTTACAGGTAGTCCTTGATTTATTAACACAATTGGGATCGGGATTTTTGTCATAACATTCATAATTTGAGCCACCTATTTTAAAGGATTCGATTGTATGACTGTTTTTAAAGCAGTTAAGATAATCACATGGTCATAAGTGTAGGAGAGGGTTTTTTTTTGCCAGAAACCAGTAAAAAACATCAGAAACCAGCAAAAAAAATATTGTAAATTATGGTAACACGACAGCGGGATGCTGCAACTAGTTGTAAATGTGAGCTGGATGCCAAATGTAGTCATGTATCCATGGTGGTGTAAGGATGTCAGGATGATATTTTATGATAGGCAGAAGAAGATAGACTTACGAGCCTTTCATAACTCTGGCCATTAAAGAATTGGTCATAAGTTGTGGATGGCCTATATTAGATTACAGTATCCTTTTCATTTCAACAGTAAAAAAAATAATGATTCAGTGGGTTAGGTTCAGTTTCTCTTTGAAGTCACTGAATTTATTGAGTTGAATTCCTGGCATTTTTTAAAAGCTATGATTCTGGGTAATTTAGGGATTGATAACTTGATGCCCAGTGATGAGAGCATCTCTCCAAAACCTGTGGATGGAGCGACCTCGAACCAGTGTTGGTACCAAATAGTAATCTATCTATCTATCTATCTATCTATCTATCTATCTATCTATCTATCTATCTATCTATCTATCTATCTATCTATCCATCCATCCATCCATCCATCCATCCATCCATCCATCCATCCATCCATCCATCCATCCATCCATCTATCTATCTATCTATCTATCTATCTATCTATCTATCTATCATCTATCTAAAGTATCTTTATCTATCTATCTATCTATCTATTATCTATCTGTCTATCTATCATCTATCTATCTATCTATCTATCTATCTATCTATCTATCTATCATCTATCTAAAGTATCTTTATCTCTCTATCTATTATCTATCTGTATCTATCAATCAATCATCTATCTATCTATCTATCTATCATCTATCTAAAGTATCTTTATCTCTCTATCTATTATCTATCTGTATCTATCAATCAATCATCTATCTATCTATCTATCTATCTATCTATCTATCTATCTATCTATCTGTCTATCTATCTATCTATCTACAGTATCTATCTACAGTATCTCTATCTATCTATCTATCTATCTATCTATCTATCTATCTATCTATCTATCTATCTATCTATCTATCTATCTATCTATCTATCTATCTATCCATCTATCTATCTATCTATCATCTATCTATCATCTATCTAAAGTATCTTTATCTATCTATCTATTATCTATCTGTCTATCTATCTATCATCTATCTATCTATCTATCTATCTATCTATCTATCAATCAATCATCTATCTATCTATGAAATACCACTCGCACATCACGAAATCTCTAGAACCGTAAAGGCTACAAACTTGAAATTTGGCATGCATGTACCTCTTAGCTTCTAGGTACTTGCTTAGAAAGGATTTTTCAAAATGACCATCAGAGTATTAGTATTTCTTATATTATTATTATTAACACACTCTGATCTAAGCAGTTAGACGTTCTACTCCCCTTTCCCACCTGAAAAGAACTGTTCCAACTGTCACTTGGGCTTGGGTATGGCCAGAATGTGACTCAGCAAGCCTGTGAGCTAGGATGAGGATCAATGGGGCCAGCCTGATAGAAGAGGCCTCTATGGGGCAAGCCTGGGGTGGGGGGAAAGGGGGATAGGAGAGGATAATGGGGCCAGCCTGAGGGAGAGAAGGGGAGAGGAAAGGCCAATCATAACTACTCATTAATGTTCAAGCTTTAACTGTCAATTTATCAAGCCCAATCACATAGTTTTGTAGTGAAGCACAGGTATCCAACTGACTAGTCTTTAATATAATAGCAAGGAATACAAGAGAAGTAATTGAATTAACAATTTAATGTTGTTATCTTTAAGTCAAAGATATCACATTTAATACTTCTCATGTATTCTCAACATTTTTTAAACCGCCCTTCCCCCACTTTTTGAACACTATCCTAACTACCACTAACGGGCCAAGGAAAGCCCTCAGCCCAAGGGATTGTTAGCTCCAACTCTTCAGCTTTGATTTTTCTTTCAACGTGCCAAAGTACTGTACTAAGGTCCATTCCCCATACAGCAATTATATTTAATTACATACATTTCCCCTTTGCTTTAAGTAGAAGTGATTATAGATCTAAGCCTGTAGATACCTCTCTGTTATGACTCAGGTGGTCAAGGCAGGGCAAGAAGACCCTAGAGAGTTCTTTGTTTCTCTTCATAAATGTTTCAGCCCAAGGCCCTCCAACAACCAGTGAGGCTCCCCCCTCACGCTACCCTGCAGGCAGCCACTCTCAGACTCCCAAACCCACAAAGAAAGCCCACAAAGTAGATCACAGGGCAAGGTCCAGGTTTCCAAGTCCAATTCACCAGGCAATGGCAGTCCTCAGGACAAGAAACAGGCCACAGAGAAGAAGCAGTTCCAAAGCCCCAGTGAAGCAGAGGCCAAACACAGGCCCAAGAGAAGTTCTAGGTCTGTGATGCCTATGGAATGTGTGTCAGAGGTGGCACAAGAGCCCTCTCTGTGGGCACATGTACCATCTCCAGCTACTCTTTGGGTTTCTGGCATGCTGGCCAGCTGGTCTTCACAGGTGCCAGAGTGCTGAAAAATGATCCAAAAAACGGCCAAAAACCAGGCTGTTTTTGGGGTGTTTTCAGATCATTTTGGAGGCCATTTTGGGCCAAAAATGGCCCCAAAAAACAACCAGAAATGGCCAAAAGAGCAGGAATGTGCGCGCCAGCCAGCTGGTCTTCAGATTTCTTGTACTCTGGCATGTGTATGCATCAGTGGTGGATTTGAACATTTTTTTTAGAAACTTCTGTAGGTGTGGCCTGCTTTGTGGGAGTGTCTTGCCGGCCATGTGACCGGGTGGGAATGGCTTGCCGGCCATGTGACTGGGTGGGAGTCGCTTTCCAGCCATGTGACTGTGTGGGCGTGGCCAACTTGTAAAATGTGGTGAAACTCACTTAACAATGCTCTTGCTTAGCAACCAAAATGTTGGCTCAGGAACTCTGGCATTTGAAGCACGCAAGTCTTAAAGCTATCAAGTTACAAGACCCTTGCACCACTAACCCTTTAGAACCCCCCCAGGGGTGTTCAAACTTGATAGCTTTAAGACTTGTGGACTTCAACTCCCAGAATTCCTCCTCTCGCTCTTCATTTTGATGATGTGCGGACTGGCGGGGAGGAGGGACCTGAAACTGGTTCTAAACGGCACTGTAGATTTGTGGAACCTCTTCTACAGAAGAGGTTAGAACTGGCAGGAACCCACCCCTGCTATGCATGCACATTCCAATTTGGACACTCTGTGCCAAAAAAGATTTGCCATCATTGGTCTAGGTCCAAACCAAAACGCGAAGAGCAACCTTCCAAGCCAGGCAAGGCAAATGGCAAACAGGCACGAGTCGAAGCCAGGGGACTGTAAGCCAAAGCAAGCAACTGTTCCCGGCAATGGCTAACTTTCCACGGCTTCTCCTCTTACTCTCCTCCAGGGGTTCCTTGCGAGGAGGGCTGGGGCGACCTTTCCCTGAGCAGTCTTGCAGCCCTTCTCTGGGTGTGCCTATGTTCCGCTCTTCTGGCTCTTGGATCAAGTTGAGTAGACAACTGTTCCTCATCAGAGGAGATTGGCTGCCTATCAGCACCATTGCCAGTCAGCAGCCAATCCTCTCCTATGTCTGTGCGGGCAGGCAGCTCTCCATCTGGTCAACCACCTCCCCCAATCTTGAGGGTCCCAGGACACATCGTCCTCAGCTCCTGGCGTGCCTTCCCTGTTGGACAGTCCCAGTTCCAACTCTTCCTCCTCCTCCGAATCGGGCTCTGACGGGGCCATGGCACCTCTCAACCTATATCTAGAGAGATGTATATATCCAAATCAGTAGCGATAACTATAAATATGAAGACATAAATTTTGTGGAATCTTATGCCTTCTATCTAATATAGTCCACATAATCTTCCTGTTTGATTGACAAACTTCTCCTAGTTCCACTGCCCTTAGTTTTATTGACTTGTTTATGTGAAGAGTGTAGAGGATGGCTTTGAAGGACAGAGGGAAGATCCGTTACTAAGGCAACAATCAGATAAAAGAGGCTTGATCCCAGAGCAAGAGAGAAGATAAAAGAGGAAAGGGGGAAAGCAGATTCAGCCTTGCAAAATTCTGTCGCAATAGCTGTTCAATTAAAAGTAGCTTTAGGCCCAGTCAGTCTGTTTCTTAATCTGGTCTACCCTATAGGACTGTCAGTTCCTTAGAAGGTAGGGAACTTTATTATATTGGTTCGTTGTATGATCAACCAGCTTCTTAGATTGGATTTGGAATTTTTTGTCTATCTATTGGGTCCTTTCCAAGAACCTGGAATAGGCAGATACTGATGTTTTATGGTATTAGAGGTATTGTCACAGAATACAGGTAGTCCTCAACTTATGACTACAATTGAACCCCAACATTTGTCATTAAGCAAGATATTTGTTAAGTGAGTTTTGCCCCATTTTATGACTTTTCTTGCCACAGTTCCTAAGTGAATTGCTATAGTTGTTAAATTAAGAACTTGGTTTATTAAGTGAATCTGGTTTTCCCATTGACTTTGCTTGTCAGAAGGGTGCAAAAGAGGATCATATGACCCACAGACACTGCCTCCGTCATAAATGTGAATCAGTAGTCAAGCATCTGAATTTTGATCCCGTGTCCATGGGGATGCTGCAACGGTCCTAAGTCACTTTTTTCAGTGCCGCTGTAACTTTGAACGGTCTCTAAGTGAACTGTTGTAAGTTGGGGGACTACCTGTACAATCAATATAAAAATATAAAACAATCATTACTGAGATTAAAATATATTAAAATGTACAAACCATAAACACAGATAGAATAAATACATAGTGGAACCATCTTAAGATGTTATTGGTTCTATACGAAGCGTAACTGGGTCTTGAGTGACTTCCAGAACATTAAAAGGGATTGGAACTAACCTGACTTCAGTTGCGGGATGAGACAATGTTTCATAAAGTAAGTACCATGGTAGAGAAGGGTGATATCCTAGGCCCATGATGGCGAACCTATGGCACAAGTGCCACAGGGGGCATGGGGAGTAATTTGTCAGAGCAAGTGAGGTGTTGCCCTGGCAGCTGGCCAGCTCACTTCGGCCTCCTTTTGAGGCCATTTTTTGCCCTCTGGAGGCTTCAGGAACTTCCCTGTAGCCCCGGAGCACAAAAAACAGCTCTACAGGCAAACCAGAAGTTTGGGAACAGAGTTCCAGTTTGCTCGTAGGACCGGTTTTAGGCTCCAGAGGGATAAAACCTGCCCTACGAGCAAACTGGAAGTCACTTCCTGTTTGCTCAAAATGTCATTTTTTGCCCTCCGGAGTCTTCAGGGAAGCCTCCTGAAGGCCACTAAAGGCTCTAGAGCAGTGGTTCTCAATCTGGGGGGTCAAATGACCCTTTCACAGGGGTCGCCTAAGACCATTGGAAAACACATATTTTCGATGGTCTTAGGAACCGAGACACCAATTTTATGGTTGGGGGTCACCACAACATGAAGAACTGTATTAAAGGGTTGCGGCATTGGGAAGGTTGAGAACCACTGCTTTAGAGGACAAAAACTGGCCCTGTGGACAAACTGGAAGTCCATTCCTGAATTTTTTGGTTTGCCCGTAGGGCTGGTTTTTTTGCGCTCCGGAAGCTTCAGGGAAGCTCCTGAAGCCTCCGGAGGGTCTCGTAGGAGGGGAGGCTGTTTTCGCCTTCTCCAGGCTCCTATAAAGCCCCTGGAGCCTGGGGAGGGTGAAAAAAGCACACCAAAAATGGGGGCGCTGATCGTGCATGCATGGGCACTGTGGTCATGCACATAGCATTATGGGTGTGGCATGCCCACACATGACCCTCCTGCGCTCCCCCTGCTTTTGACATGCGAGCCAAAAAAGGTTCGCCATCACTGTCCTAGACACACCAAACATAGGTTACTAGTCGATGCTACTTGTAGCATGTATTCTCTGCCATATTTCATGATATGAGTGAACATAATGAGAAAGAAGCTGTCCTTCAGATAACCTGGTCCCATGTCCTGAAGAGCTTTAAAAGTTAACACCAACCCTTTGAATTGGACCCAGAAGCAAACTAGCAGCCAACGCAACTAGCAGAGCAGAGGTGTGACATATGCTTTTCTGGGAACACACTTTTAACTCTACTGCTGCTTTCTGTATCAGTTGAAGATACTCTCCAAGGGCAGCACATTACAATAATCTAACCTAGAGGTAACTAGGTCATAAGTGACTGGGAGCATAGCTTCACCGTCTAGGAATGGGCACAACTGGTGCCTGGCATAAAGCTCTGTATGCAGCCCACCCAGCTCCAGAGATGACATAATCCTAAAACTGATAGGCCCCAAACTCAGTCTTGCCAGGGTTCAGCTGAAGCCTGTTGTACTTCATCCCAACCCTCACAGCCTTCTGGAACGAGGATACAATGTCCACAGCACTGCTTACTTTTCCAGTGGCTTTGATATGTAATTGGGTATCATCAGTTTATAGGGGCAATGGATGAACTCACCTAGCAGACTCATGTAGATGTTAAATAGGATAGGAGAGAGGACCAAATCCTGAAGCTTTCTGGGCTGAGGGTGGGATCCTTTCTCCCGAACCACCACAGACTGAGATCAATGTTGCAGATGCCATCTCTTCTCCAGTAAGCAGCCAAACGGCCTGCCAGATCCAATAGCCAATGATTCAAAAAAGGTACCGGCAGAAGCCAGGACAACCTAGCAGGCATAGCTTGCAAAATACACCGGAATTTAGCCGGCATAAAGCAGGGTGTCAAATTAAATCCCATTGTGGGACATATCCAGATTTCGTTTGCCCTTGGGGGCTGGGTTGGGCGTGGCCTGGTCATCAGAGCCTACTGGTTGGGCATGGCCAGGTGGGCCGGGGTCAGGGCAGCCCAGGGCAGTCCCTTGCCATCTCTGGGATGGCCCCAAGGGACAACTCCTATCGTGAACCAGATCTGGCCCGTGGGCCACGTGTTTGACATATCTGCCATAAAGCAACAAGGCAGAAAAGTAGCAAACATGGCAAAGCAACAACTGCATCCATCCTCTGGTATACTGTGCTCTACTACAGCACAGTCCACTCCTCCAACTTTCCCACCCAAACAGGTAGAAAACATCTTCACACACGCCACAACCAACAATCAAGAGGACAGCCTGAACTCAGTTCCTTCTCTTCCGCCATCTTATCCAAAACTATTGAATCACTATCTCACACACCCTCAGAGATTTAACTCTTGCTTAGTATTATCTGGTTGGCTTAAGCACTCAGAATAGACTCCTTTCCCACTCCCCTCACTTTCTGGGAGATTCTAATCACAGTTGAGAAAGTAGGACTGGTAGAAATTGCCTTTTGGCCAATATTAGGTAGGGAGATAAGTTCTTAATATTCCAGCAATACTGTAGATTGGAAAGATTGTTGTCTCCTGACCAGCATGTAGACCAGCTCTGCCGGTGAGTTGCGGAGGGGCCCATGGACCGTCCAGCCGTTCCAGAAACAACCGGCCCTACCAACGCCGCCTGCCAGCCCGACCAACACAACAGCTAGCTCCGAGTCTGCGCAACCTGCCACGTTCTCGGCGGAACACTTACCATTGCAAACTGGCGCCATGGCCAGGGTGGGCCCTCCAGCATTGTTCGCGCGGCCAATCCAGTGGAGCAGAGACTCCAACGCTCCTCCTTCTTTGGCAGTGGCCACACCTTTACTGAGACGCTCGCAGCATGTGCACAGACGTCCCGAGTACCTCCATGACTACGCGTGCCCGGTCCAGGGGTGTTGTGTCCTGACCAGCAGCTGGCGCTGTGCAAGGTGCCTCTGATTGGCCAGGACATGCTTGCCAGCTGGCGGGAGAAACCGGGCGTTCTCATTGGTTCCCCGTCTGACAGCTCTTGGTATAAATAGTTGTCAGCCGTGGGTTTGTCCTCTTTTGCCTGTTACTGTTAAATAAAGGTTCTTGTTACTGTTAGCCGGTCTCCTCAATCTGTGTCCCTCAAAAACTTAAAAAAGATACCATGGGAAATGGTTATCCAAGCCCCTGGGATATTGAAGGATAATTACTCATTGGTGGAGAATCTGTTTTGCAGGTCCAAGTCTACTCTTTTTTTTAAAAAAATATTTTTTTATTAAAAGACAAATCATTTTTTTGCAATTGTCTTCTATACAACATTTCCACCTCGGTATACATCCATTGTAAATACACATTCCCACCCCACCCCTTATTTCAGTTTCTCTTTGTCTATATACATATGGTATTATTATATACATTCCTTAATTTACAATCCTTCATTATGTTCTGTTTCCATTTTTTTCTCTCTTTATTTTTGTAAGCCCCCCCGGAGTCCTTCGGGATTGGGCAGCATATAAATGTGGTTAATTAAATTAAATTAAATTATACATGTTTGTTCATCTCTACCTATACATTGCTTATTTCTAACTCCTGTGTCTTCTTCATCTAATCTTTCCTTAAGGTTAACACCTGTCCTCCAGCCATTTGTACTACTCGTTCCATACCATATAATATTCTGTCTCCTCTTTTTCTTTTATGTCTTTTGTAAGTTTGTCCATCTCTACACACTCTAACACTTTCATTATAACATTCCCCTTGGATGGTATATTATTATACTTCCAATTTTGTGCATAATTACTAAACAGCAAATAGATATGAAACCGGAATTATTTCTGTTGGGGAAACCTCCAAGGAAATATGATTTTAAAAACCACAATATTTAATTATACATATCATAACAGCAGCGAGAATAATATATGCACAAAATTCCAAGTCTACTCTTTAGCATCTCCAGGTAAGAAAGCAGGAGGGGATGAGATGGGTCGGAGCATAGCGGTCGTGACAGGGAGAGGCAGATATGGCGGGGACCTTAGGGCTGGCCATTACCGGGGAAGGAGGGTTCGCTACATTACAGAGATCCCTCCTTCCGGCCCTAGGAGTCCCACTCCAAGACCAGATGGCGCGAGTAGTCAGGACCCTGGTCTCAGGCTGTTGTCGCTAAATGCCAGGTCTGTTGTTCATAAAGCTCCCCTCGTCCGGGACTTAATTACTGACGAGAGGGCAGACCTGGCATGTATTACTGAAACCTGGCTGGGCACAGAAGGAGGAGTCCCCCTTGTAGAGATGTGCCCAGAGGGATTTCAGGTGCTTCATCAGCCGAGAGCCCAGGGAAGGGGTGGCGGTGTGGCTATTGTAATCCGGGAGTCTCTGTTACCTCGTAGGGTCCCTGCTCCGGAGCTTGTCGGGTGTGAGTCTCTGCTGATAAAGTTGGACCTCAAGGGTCAAGTGGGTTTGCTGCTAACGTACCTGCCTCCCAACTGCGTTGCAGCATCCCTCCCCTCGCTCCTCGAGTCAGTAGCCGAGCTGGCGGTTGAGTTCCCCAGGCTTATAGTTCTGGGGGATTTCAACTTGCCATCGCTCGGTGAACGCTCTGACGGGGCGCAGGAGTTCATGGCTTCCATGACAGCCATGGGCTTGACCCAAGTAATTCGGGGCCCAACCCACGCAGCGGGTCACATGCTCGACCTCGTATTCCTCTCGGAGCAGTGGATGTGTGATCTTGGTCTGAAGGGTAATGAGATCATACCCCTGTCGTGGTCGGACCATTGCCTACTGAGGCTTGACTTCCGGAGGCCATACCCCCACCGTAGGGAGGAGGAACCGACCAGGTGGTTCCGCCCCAGGCGACTTATGGACCCTTTGAGGTTCCAGACGGAGCTTGGGGTTATTCCTGATACTCTCGCCCACAGTTCGGCGGAGACTCTGGCTGCCGCCTGGTACTCGGCGGCGTCGGAGTCTCTCGACCGGATTGCGCCGCTACGGCCCCTCCGGGTCAGTGGATCCCGGAGAGTTCCCTGGTTCACCGAGGAACTCCGGGAGAAGAAACGCCGGAGGAGATGCCTAGAGCACCAGTGGAGGTCCGATAGGTCCGAGGCGAACCGAGCACTTTTAACTACCTGCACCAAGGACTATGTCCGAGCATTAAGAACCGCAAAAAGATCTTATATTTCTGCCTTGGTTGCGTCCGCCGAGTCACGCCCAGCCGCCCTGTTTAGGATAACCCGCTCCCTCCTTAATAGGAGGGATGCGGGAGACCCCTTGCAGGGTAGGGCTGAGGATTATGCTCAATTCTTGGCGGACAAAGTAGCCCGGTTTCGATCGGACTTGGACTCCACCGCAGTAGGTCCAGCTGAGTCACAGGAGGATTACTTGTTACATCAGCTCTGGGTTGAGTTCCAGGAAGTTGCCTCTGGGGATGTGGACAAGGCCATTCGAGCTGTAAGTGCCTCCACTTGTATTTTGGACCCGTGTCCCTCCTGGCTGGTGGCTAACAGCAGGGAGGTGACACATGGCTGGATCCAGGCGGTTGTCACCGCCTCCCTTCGGGAGGGGCACTTCCCCGCCGTACTTAAAACGGCGGTGGTGAGACCCCTCCTGAAGAAACCATCGTTAGATCCAGCCATCTTAAACAACTTTCGTCCTGTCTCCAACCTTCCCTTTATCGGGAAGGTTGTTGAGAAGGTGGTGGCCTTTCAGCTTCAACGGGCCTTGGAGGAAGCTAGCTATCTTGACCCCTTCCAGTCCGGCTTCAGACCTGGTTACAGCACAGAAACCGCTTTGGGCGCATTGACCGATGATCTCTGGAGGGCCAGAGATGGAGGCTATGCGTCCATCCTGGTTCTCCTTGACCTCTCAGCGGCTTTCGATACCATCGACCATGGTATCCTTCTGCGACGACTGCGGGAGGTGGGAGTGGGAGGCACTGTTCTGCGGTGGTTCTCCTCCTACCTCTCGGACAGGTCGCAGTCGGTGTTGGTCGGGGGGCAGAGATCGTCCCTGAGGCCCCTAACATGTGGGGTACCTCAGGGTTCGGTCCTATCCCCCCTACTATTTAACATATACATGAAACCGCTGGGCGAGATCATTCGGAGGCACGGGATAAAATACCATCAATATGCGGACGATACGCAATTGTATCTGTCCGCCCCGTGCCAACTCAATGAAGCGGTGGACGTGATGAACCAGGGTTTGGAGGCCGTTAGGAACTGGATGAGTGCTAACAAACTGGTACTCAACCCGGATAAGACCGAGTGGCTGTTGTGTTTCCCCCCCAATAATTTGGCTAATATACCAACGCTTAGGCTGGGGGGTCAAATTTTATACCCCTCAGATAGGGTCCGCAACTTAGGAGTCCTCCTGGACCCACAGCTGACTTTCGATCACCAGCTGTCAGCTGTGACCAGGGGGGCATTTGCCCAGGTTCGCCTGGTCCGCCAGTTGCGGCCCTACCTAGACCGGGGGGCTCTCACAACAGTCACTCGAGCCCTTGTGATCTCTAGACTGGAATACTGCAATGGGCTCTACATGGGGTTGCCCCTGAAGTGCATCCGGCGACTGCAGCTAGTCCAAAATGCAGCCGCGCGAGTGATAGTGGGCGCACCGCGGTTCGCCCACGTTACACCTGTCCTCCGCGAGCTGCATTGGCTGCCTGTTGGTCTCCGGGTGCGCTTCAGGATACTGATGACCATCTTTAAAGCACTCCATGGTAGCGGGTCTGGGTACTTGAGAGACCGCCTTCTGCCGATTACCTCCCTAAATCGACCAATTAGATCGCACAGACTGGGCCTCCTCCGAATTCCATCTGCCAGTCAATGTCGACTGGCGACCACACGGAGGAGAGCCTTTTCTGTTGCCGCCCCGACCCTGTGGAACGAGCTCCCCATGGAGATCCGTACCCTCACCACTATCCAGACCTTCCGCGCAGCCCTCAAGATCAGGCTCTCCCAGCAGGCCTGGGGATAGGTTTCCAATTACCCGCCCGAGTGTTTGATCGCTGAATGAAAGTTGTGTTTTATTATTTTTTCTTTGTGCACATATTGTTTTGTTTTTGACCTTGCACCCCCCTCCCCTGTGGTTGTAAGCCGCCCTGAGTCCCCTCAGGGAAAAGGGCGGCATATAAATCCCAAACTAAACTAAACTAAACTATCCTAAACGAACAAGCCATTGCCAGCTAGACTCAACTCAAGGAATAAATAGCCTGATGTGCTTAAGAAAATTCTGTGTTCCCATAACACAAAACAGCCTTTACACAACTATCTTTTAAAAATGTCTCCTTTACAAACAATACTGCCTTCCTCTTTCAGGCTGATGTGTATATTTCTTTGCTAGATTGCTAAGTTGAGTCATAGACAAGAACAAGTTGACCTTGGCTGCTGGATTTGACTAATGAGAGATGATGTTCTCACAGGGAAATGTGAATGTGGCCGGTGTACATGTTTTCCTCCCGGAGAGTCCAAAATATATGGCAAACTTTGCGAGTGTGATGATAGACAGTGTGAAGACAACGATGGCAATGTCTGCAATGGTAGGTCATTTTTAATATGGATTTTCAGATGAAGTAATGCTGTGGTTATATAGTAATGCAATTTCCCCCCTATGGCTTGGAATTATTGTGATAATATAAAGAAAGTAATAGATGTTTCAGATTGTTTATTTGTATGCCGCCCTTTTCCCTGGGGGGACTCAGGGCGGCTCACAATCAAAGGGGGGGGGAAGACAAACTTTTACATATAAGACAGTACATGGTTAAAACGCAACATTCATACCATTCGGGCGGGTTACAATCTTTAGCCCCAGGCCTGACGGGATAGCCAGATTCTAAGGGCTGTGCGGAAGGTCTGAAGGGTGGTAATAATTATAAAATAATTTTATTTATTATTATAAAATAATTTTAAAAGGCAGGAAGGTATGTACAGTATGGAGATAGATAGGGGGCTACCATAGTGCATTTTTCTTAAATAAAATAAATAACTGATTTACTATACATCTACCGTATTTTTTGGAATATAAGACGCAACTCCCCCCCCCCCAGAAAAGAGGGTGAAAATCTGGGTGCATCTTATACACTGAATACAGCATTTTTGGCCTCCCGAAACCCTGCCTCCTTCACAAAAATGGATGTGCAGAGGGTTTGGGAGGCCTGCAAAATGCTCCTGGGGGCTGGGGAAGGCAAAAACAAGCAAAAAAAATGGGCTGTTTTTTGCTCGTTTTTTTGCCCCCCCCCCAGACCCGAGGAGCACTCTACAAGCCTCCTAAAGGCTATGCATGCCCTCTGTTTTTTGGGGGAAAATGGGCCTGTTTTCTGCTCATTTTTGCCCCCTCAGCCCCCAGGAGCACTTTCCAGGCCTCTCAAACTCTTCATGCCCCATTTTTCACAAAAAATGAGGTGCAGATGGTTTGGGAGGTCTGCAGAGTGCAAAACCTTTTTTTAAAATTTAGCTCTTCAAAATCTTATACTCCAGTGCATCTTCTCCTCTGAAAAATACGGTATGTTCTGTAAAATAAACAGTGTAAACAAATGGTTTTGTTTCTAAAAGATGTAAAATTATTTGAAAGAAACAGGAGACATTGACTCGGATTCTATCATCTGAATTAAACGAATGGGCTACCATATGCTCAATGGTTCACATCTTGGGGAAACAGAAGGAATAGCAAAGATGAGAGCACACAAGGCCCTGTGCTGTGCACTTCACCAGCTATAAAGCTAAAATTGAAATTCAGCAAAATATCCCTATTCCTAAAAATAGCATGTGGAGCCTGCCCCATATTAAAGGTTTTGCTATTTGTAAATTCCGGTTTGAACATCGGCACATTTATATGTGCCACTGGAGAACATAAATATGGTTATGCATGTTGTTTTGATGTTTCTCAACCTCTCGACATCTGGAGCCATCCTTCTGAAGACGGTGCCAGAGCCTTTGTTGAAATGGTACTTGCTCTGCTGTCTTACACCTAGATGAGCCATTGGGGTATATTCAATAAAAACACACTTTGCATATATTTAGGGGCACTCTGGTGTTTATAGTGAATGCCTTATTTTCAGAGGTAAATATTGGCGGAAAAGATAGGTTTGCAAGGCTGTGCTCAATGATTCTCTGAATCAAACTTAAATAGACTCTAAATTGGATACCAGTGAGTTATTACCTGCAGCTGAACCTCAGAGCTACACAAAATGTGGTATGATTTCTTTGTAGAGAAAACTCTGCAGCATTAATTAAGTGCCTATTTATAGGTCTATGGGCATTCTCAGTCATCCACATTATGGTTGTCCCAAATGTGTTTTTTTTTTCCAAAAGACAACTGGACTTTGTTTTTCCTTGAAGTTGTTTTGCTTCTCATCCAAGAGGCTTCTTCAGTTCTGACTGAATGATGGAGGATGGAAGGATTTTTTATTTCTTGCAGTCATCTGGTCGTTAGCAGTCTTTCTGAGGGTCATTGAGGCCATTGGGAGGTTTATCTGGACCCTCAGGGTCACTGAAATAGTGCAAATGGGTATGGAGTCTTCTTGGAACTGCTGGAAGGACTCCTGTTGGAAACAGGAGATACAATAGGTGCAGATGTGGTATTCAGACAGTTCTCTCTGGTTTGGGCAATGGTAGTGGCAGCTGCGGGAGGCTCAGCCCACCCGCCCCAACATAATGCATGAGCACTGTGCATGCACAGAAGGTGATATGCACAGACGCGGCGCATGTGAACAAAGTGTGGGATACAACACCATCTATCTCCTGTTTACAATACAGTCCTTTCAGCAATTCCAAGAAGGTTCCATACCAGCTAATGATTGCAAGGAATGTAACTCCTTTCACCCTCCACCATTCAGTTAGAACTGAAGGAGCTTCTTGGATGAGAAGTGAAACATCTTCAAGGAAAAAACAAAGTCCTTTTTATAGTTAATCAATGGAAAATTTGTGAGCCGATTGTTGTTGCGCTACAGTTGCAAACATTCTTCCTTACTTTTCCTGTCATTGAGATGGGTGGAAGATAATTCACCAGGTTTGGAGAACCAGGCGTTCATTAATCCTTTTGTAATTGTAAGTCAATGAAATCAATAAAGAAGCTAAAGTGATGAGCAGGCAGTGACCATGCTGATTATGGTTGTTGGGAGTTGTAAGTCAACATACAAACATTGTGAACAATAGGTGGATTTCCCCTCTTGCTTTTGGGGGGATAAACATGTAGAAATATGTTGGGATATTTTATTATGTAAAATTATTTATTTCTTCAGAAGCTACCAAAAGCTAAGTAGATGTATACTAGTCAAGAATAGCCTAAAAAGGAGCCAGAATTACAAATTTGTATGATTCCCAGTTTCCTGATGCAAACCTCCACTTCAGTTTCAAATAAATATATTAATCAAAAAGATAAAATCTCAATATTGCAATGGTTTAGGAAAAAAAGTGGGTACTATAGTAGAAATCCCAAATACAGAAATCAAATTCTGTATGAGATTGAGATCAGCACTATAGTAGTTTATGATTACATATCTAATAATTGGAATCAATGGATACTAGTTAGATATTCAAACAGGGACCATTAATTTTAATCGTAAAATGCACTGAATTTACAAGTTTAAAAAAAAACCATTAAAACAGACCTTCATTGTAGATCTGCTCCTGAATTTTTGCAAATGAAAATACTCAGGGAAATTTACGATAGGTTTATGTATCCATATACAATTTGCTATTGTACAAATTGCTTATGCAATTCCAGCAAAAAAAAAACCATCCATTTATTATACCATTAATCAGATTTCTTAAAATATTTACTACTCATTTATATGCTTCATACTTGGGCATTAAAAATATAAACTTATAGTGGTGGGACTATAAAGAAATGTCTTTCTCAACCTAGAAGATATTGGAAAATCCACTAAGATGCATAGGCAGAAAATGTCTTATTTTTTTCAGGCTGCTTCTAGCCATTTAGCCTCAAGTTATGCCAACCTCAACATAATTTCTTCTGAAAAGGTTAACAAGTAGTGGAGTTCAGCTCCTGTTGATTTCATGGGAAGGATGATAGCTTAAAGCAGAATGAATTAAAGCTAGGAGTGATCTTGGAGAACTGGTAGGAAGACTTAATGCCTATTGAAAAAGTAAATGGAGGTGGTGGTGAACTGGATAATTGTCTTCTGCTTGTCGCACCAGCAGATACTGATTTATAGATCACTTTTCCAACTCTAGGCTGAGGTAAATATAAAGAGAAAATGTGATGGATGAGGGCATCAGCATCCATGATCTTGCATACTTGCAAAGTCCTACAAATGCTACTGTTCATCATTGGATGAAGAAAAAAATAGTGCAAAATTTTCAGCAAGATCTGAGAAAGGGAAACAACTGAAAAGTTACATGCCTTGTTCTGTTCTGATCATATTCCGAAGTTCATCACACTTAAACTGCTGCCCTTGATTGGAATGGAACTTATTTCATCATGTAGCTTTCTCCTGCTCCTTCTTCATGAGCTGAATGCAGAAAAATGTGCTGTGTTATTCAAATTCCTCAAAGAAGTAAAATGTCCCAGGAGAAGATAGCAGGAAAGAAAGTTCGTCACGGTAGGAAATAATATAGGGTAATTAAATAATATGCTTGATAGTGTAAACTGTCCTTTCAGCACTTAGAATATTTTACCTGAGCTGACTTGTCATTTATTTTTTTCAGATACTTTTTGAGACTTAATAATTGCCTAGTTAGCTAATCACTTTTAAGATGATATAGAATGAAACATCAATAAAGTCCGTGTAACTCGAATGGAAAACAACCCGCTAGATCCAGTTAAAACAAGAGCCAATTAAAAGGAAATGCTAAAAGAAGCATCACAAGAAAAATCTAAAAATAAACGAAAGCACAACGGAAACATAAAGAGGATAAAAGATGGGAAAGAAGAAAAGGATCTCTGCCCGGCACTGAAACAGAACCAAAGTAGAGTTTTTTGGAGAGCATATACTGTATTTCACAGCTGGAACTGGAGTTGAGCTTCACCTTGTATAATGACTTTTACCTAAGCAAAAAGACCATTTATACCCAGAGAAATGATGGAATTCTGCTCTCAGGAAATAATAAGTGCATTGTAGTTACTCAGAAGTTTGAAAGTGACTCAGGAAAGTCCAATTTGGGTGACTTTGTTTACCCCTCTCTCTTCATTCCACCTACTGTTGTTACAATGGTAGAAAAATTGGAGAGGGAGATTTTATGCACCGTATTTTCCAGAGTATAAGACACACCGGAGTATAAGACGCACCCAGGTTTTGAAGAGGCAAATTTTAAAAAAAGTTTTTGCACTCTGCAGACCTTTTTGCAAAAACAGGCTTGGTGTTGTTTTTTTTCAAAAAAAGGGGATGAATAGCCTTTTGGAGCCTTGTAGAGTGCTCCTGGGGGATGGGGTGGGGCAAAAATAAGCAAAAAAGGGCCTGTTATTCACAAAAAAGGGCCTTTTTGTCAAAAAAAAGGGTATGCATAGCCTTTGGAAGGCTTATAAAGTGCTCCCGGGGACCGGTGGTGGGGCAAAATTGAGAAAAATGGCCCATTTTTTACTCATTTTTGCCCTCCCCAGCCCCCAGGAGCACTTTGCAAGGCTCCTAAAGGCTCTGCACGGCCATTTTGGTCAAGAGGCAGGGTTTCAGGAGGCAAAAATGCTGTATTCAGTGTATAAGATGCACCCAGATTTTTAGCCTCTTTTTTGAGGGAAAAAGTCCTTCTTATACTCTGAAAAATATCATATATTGCCATGAGCTCATGGGGGGGGGAGGAGACTGGAAATAAATCATTCTAGATTATTTTAAAAAAAACATTATTATTATTAAATACATTCTCAAGGACAGCCCCATAAACAATCATTCACAGGGAATTTCTAAGTTGTAAATCATCAAAGCCAGAAGATCTTAATCAAAATAGAACCATAGCTGAAGAACTCATTTAAGAGGAATACAACTTAGACGAAACATGCAGAATGTGGCTTCTCGAAACGTTTCAGCCCTTTTACCAGCAATGGCTATAGGAAGTGTCTGCATATTCTTCTGTATAATGAACTAAGATAAGATATGATTGTATGGGTTTCTTTCTGGTTTTTCCCTTGTATCGTGACTGGGTACAGCTGTAGGCAAGGGACACGGTGGCTCAGTGGCTAAGACTCTGAGCTTGTCGATCAGAAAGGTCGGCACTTCGGCGATTCAAATTCCTCGTGCCGCGTAACGGAGTGAGCTCCCGTTACTTGTCCCAGCTTCTGCCAACCTAGCAGTTTGAAAAATGCAAGTAGAAATATAGGGACCATCTTTGGTGGAAAGGTAACAGCGTTCCGTGCGCCTTCGGCGTCAAGTCATGCCAGCCACATGACCACAGAGACGTCTTTGGACAATGTTTGCTCTTCGGCTTTGAAACAGAGATGAGCACCGCCCCCTAGAGTTGGGAATGACTAGCATATATGTACGAGGGGAACCTTTACCGTTACCTTTTACGGTTGTAGGTATGTGTACCCCGAGAAACACATGCTCCTTCCTAGCTTACCCAACCAGGAGGGAGGAAGAACAGGGCTTCAAATAGATTAGCTGACACCTTGCCCAAGTGCCTCTCCAAAAGGGCAGCATTGGGGATGATTTTCTGCATGTGTGTTGTCCCCAGCTCCTCTCTGGATCTGGCCTCCCTTTGAACAATTTCCCTCAGATGTAAACCCATTCTATTTGGTCTCCAGAAAGTTATCCTGTTGATGGACAGCCGGACAGAAGGCTCAAGACTGCCTATTTGTTTGTCAGCAGGCAGCTCCCTGGAAACAGAAAAGAGTGGGACCAAATTTGGTTTAGTGGGAGGAGGGAGAAAAAGATAAGACAAGCTTGAATATGATCTGCATCTGGCTAGCAAGCTTTGTAGGAAAAACAATCCAAGAAAAGCATTTGCATCCAGAGGAGAGAAACAAATGTCCTCAACTCAAAGACTGCTACCAGCTCCATCCCTAAGCCCTCTACCTCCTGCTTCCTGATCACAGGAGTCAAAGTGGAAGTGCTATTAAAGAATTGTAAAAAAAAATCAGAAATCCTGATCCACCCACTTGTTTTTCTCTAATTCTGAAGTCACCTAGGATTCCACAGCCGGAAGCACATTTGCAAGGATATGTTTTACAGCCAGGTGATTTCTCAAAGACTTCTGATATAAAACAAGTATTTTCATAAGTGACAGAACCCTCCTCTCCAAAAGGGACTTAGTCATGACTACATGACTAAGAGAGCCGAGGTGGCGCAGTGGTTAAATGCAGCACTGTAGGCTATTTCAGCTGACTGCAGTTCTGCAGTTCAGCTGTTCAAATCTCACCGGCTCAGGGTTGATTCAGCCTTCCATCCTTCCGAGGTGGGTAAAATGAGGACCGGATTGTTGTTGGGGGCAATATGCTGACTCTGTAAACCGCTTAGAGAGGGCTGAAAGCCCTATGAAGCGGTATATAAGTCTAACTGCTATTGCTATTGCTACAATTATTCATACAAATTGTGAGTTCCAGCTAGAAGAGGTTGTCCACCTCTGCTTTGGGAGTAGCATAGCACTTCCAGAAGAGAGTAAGCACGGCTCACTTTGATGGATAAATCATCCACTTAACTGTATTGGCATTTTATTTTTAAAAAAGTTCTTGGCCAAATCCAATCCTTTGATAGGGCTAGGCGAAATGAGTCCTGCATCTCTGCAGTTTTATAGGGATGCAAATGAAAAGAGAACTGAAGATCTGCCAAATATTTTGTCTCTCATAACCAGCAGGGCCCTATCACGTTCCATACATTTTCTGTTCTTGCTTCTGAACTGGCTAATTCCTCAAGAGAGAAATTGTGGGGTGGGGAGGAGGGTCTTAAAATGGCAACTAATGAGATTCTGTTCCCTTGCGTGTTCCTCCCTCGCTGCATTGCTTTCTCTGCTAGAAAAAACAGTAAACAACAACACGAAAGCTCTCTATTGATTGCCTGCAAGAGAGGAATGCTAGCAAGAAGTGCTGGTGTTTTCACTTAAGAATAGAACGGATATCCCTGGAACTACGAACTGTGACATGGTAGAAATTTCCCCTCAGGAGGAATTGTGTACTGCACACCTGGGGGAGAAAATAGCACAAATCTATCTTCATTGCATTCTATGTGGACTAGCTGAGGCAATTAACCCCTGAAGTTAATTAGGTCAAGTGCAAAAACCCCTGGGAGATACATGACATTATAATGGATCTGATCCTTGTATGTGGAAGAGCCCTTTGTTTCCAAGTGTTTTCACTAAACACATTCATTTTAAGTAGCACAGAGGAGAAGGAATATGACAAGGCCTTGCATCCTGTGGCTAAACCGAAATCTCCCCATCTATTATCCACCTTAATGTATCTTGAAGGGAGACAGACAATCCTAAATCTCGATAGGAAGGGACAAGAGAGTAGATTTCAGATTTTCCTATTCATCTATCATTCTCCAATCCACGTTGTGATCGTCTTCCATTTTGGCACAATGCAAGAATTAGAAATGCATTCTAAAACAGGCAAAAAATACTCTACTTCCATTGAATAGAGATTCTTGCATCTGCCAAATGCTGCCTTTTCTGAAACCGGCAAGAGAGACAGAATCTTTTCCCTTTACAGATTGTTGCAAATTCTGTTACTTACATTCAGTTGCAACGCTTTTGATTTGGCTCGAGCACCTACTTGGAGATAAGACCATTATCCTCCAGGATAAGATCATGCATCTTTGTTGTAAACAAGAATTTCATCAGGGGCTTTCACACTTTCAATGGGTCTGGACCAGTGGTGGGATTCAAATAATTTAACAACCGGTTCACTGCCCTAATGATCAGCTGGGTTGGTGTGGCCATGGTGGGCATGGCCAGGGGATGTAACAGGCAGCACTCAGCCTCCTGCACGCCCATAGGAGCAAAAACAGGGTGTGTGGGGACTCCTGGAAGGTGCACGACAGGAAGGGGCAGGGCCAGCCTGCAATTTAACAACTAGTTTGCCCAAACCAGCCCAAACTGGCTGAATCCCACCACTGGTCTGGAAAGCTCACAACAATCAATGAAATTACAATAAAGTCAATAAAACCCTAAAAATGAAAGACAAAGTTGCCTTAAGAGTTTGAACAAGATTTCTGGCAAGGCTCTTTTACTGACATTTAGCACAAGAACTTTGTCTTCTAACTTCAGTACATGACAGAAAACACAGTCCTAGGAGAGAGCAGGTGCCAAAAGTGGTCCACGTCCCGTTGGGAATTGAGTTGCCAAAGTAGATTGTAGATTGTAGATACTTTATTTGTATGCCACCCTTTTCCCTGAGGGGACTCAGGGCGGCTCACAATGCAGGGGGAGGGGGGACAAACAAGTGGCAGGTGAGCATGTGAAGCTTCATTTGCACATGAACAGGGTTTAGGTTGCATTTGCGAAACCATTCCCCCACCACCACCACTACCAAAACTGCTGAAGCCACCACCACTGGTCCATGGAACCAAAAAATGGGGAACCCGTGGCCTAAACCACCTCACATCCTTGGTATGAGGTGGAAATAGAGGCAGATTCACGAGCCCCTCTGAAAAGACAAGGCGAATAAACTCCTCTGCATATTAAAGTCCCTGCCTAGGGATTCTCCTTTTATCTAGATCAAGGGACCTGTTCCTGCGGTCGTTGCATTTGTAAGGATGGATGGTTTGGAAAATTGTGTCAACACCCAAGGAAATGTAACATGGCTGAAGATGAGAGCAGAAGTATCTGTGAATCAGCCGACGGCATATTATGCTCAGGAAAGGGTAAGTAAGTGGGGGATGGAGTGATACTTCAGTTGGCCCTGTTCCTGAAAACTAAAAAAAGTACAATTTGTGCTTTACATCTTGAGGCACTTTCTTTGATAATCCATTGTTGTTAAAAAAAAAAAAAAGCTTTTCAAAATGTTTATATCACAGAACGTTCTTGTGGCGAAATACTCCGCATTGCATTGAGAACTTTTGCCCACAGGAACTGTTTACCAACAGCATGCCACTCCATTTGGTGATATCCTTGTGGGTGTATGTATCAATATGGGGTCATTGTGTATTATGGGATATATTTTAGCATTAGGCTTTAAGTGCTACTAGCAGCAGGCAACTCTACAATTGCTAAACCTCTAAGAAGGAAATTTGCTTTGGAGCAGAACGGAAAAGTTCTTGTCCACCACCCACACGCCTACTCTTGCACTGTTTGTGCAATTCATATTCATTAAAATTCACCCCATTCCTTTATTTTAGAGGTTTTATAAATTGGCATGTTGTAATCATCAGGTTTCATTGTAAATTATATTTTGGTCCTAGTCTTTGAAGATCCGTGGCATTTGCAACAATAGGGCAACAATAGGTCATGCCTTGCATCCAGGGGAGAAGAAAGAATATTCTAAGATGAAGTAGAAGATGAAATGAAACGTTTATTTTTTGTAGAATAAATCCAGTCTTTTATAACACTTCATATATTTAGTGGAGACGCATAACTTAAGAATGCAGAGTTTACATCCATCCTTCCTCAAATGTTTTGGGAAATTGGGACAGGCAAAACAGCATTGCAGAATTTGATTATAATTTGCATGAATGTCACATACCATCATAGCACACCTATACTTTTGTGCTTTATTTATTGTAAAGTGTGTGTGTGTGTCTGCATGTGATTTTTTTTTTTTTACAAAATCACATTTTTTTAAAAAAAATCATGTGATTTGTCAAAAAAGAGGTCCAGGTTCTAAGTAGTGTTGGAGACTAAAACATACAAAAACTGGTTATAGAAATTGGATATGTCTAGTCTAATGAAAAAAAGGACCAGGGGTGACATGATAGTAGTGTTCCAATATTTGAGGGGCTGCCACAAAGAAGAGGGAAATGCAATACCAAAAATGCAAGGGCGTGCGAGCAATAGCGCGGGTGTGTGCTGGCACCCATAAAGCAAAGCATCCCCCACATACATGCACAACACCCCCCCTCCACATGCTCTCTCCCAATGTGTGCTGCACTACTCGCCTCCGAGCTGAGCTTGGTGTTTCCTCCAGGGGCTCGGGGGAGGCCGTTGTCTCCCTCCCCCATGCTTCTGGAAAGTCTCCGGAGCCTGGGGAGGGTGAAGAATAGGCTCAACAAGCCAACCAGAAGTTCATTTCCAAACTTCCGGTTGGCCCATTGGGTCCATTTTTCAGATTGTTTCCAAACCTCTGTAGGCCCGCTGGGCCCATTTTCACCCTCCCCAGGCTCCAAAGGCTTTACTGAAGCCTGGGGAGAGTGAGAATAGCCTCCTCCAGCCTTTTGGAAGGTCAAAAATCAGCTGGCCAGTGTGCACATGTGTTCTGGAGCTGATGGCTTGTGTGCCAGCAGATATGGCTACACATGCCACCTGTGGCATCCATGCCATAGGTTCGCCATCATGGACGTAGATGGAGATTCTGGGAAAGAGCTGAGGTGGCACAGTGGTTAAATGCAGCACTGCAGGCTACTTCAGCTGACTGCAGTTCTGCAGTTCGGCTGTTCAAATCTCACTGGCTCAGGGTTGACTCAGCCTTCCATCCTTCCGAGGTGGGTAAAATGAGGACCCGGATTGTTGGGGGCAATATGTTGACTCTGTAAACCGCTTAGAGAGGGCTAAAAGCCCTATGAAGCGGTATATAAGTTTAACGGCTATATTGCTATTGCTATTGCTAAATACCAGATATGTTTTGTTAGATGGAGTTAGAAACACACTAGAAGAAGTTGATGGGAATCTGCATCTCTTACTGTCCTTTGGAAACTAGTGATGTCACCAGGAGTCAAGCTTGATTCAAAGATGACTGCTATTCAGTGGGATTTTAAAATAATTGCACACCTGTTCAAATCATTAGTTTGAAGACAATTCTTGAGTTAACTCTTTGCTGTTCAAAAAAACAGTGCCTAAAAAGATGGGAGTTAGCAATATAGGTATGGCCTCGAGTAAAGCCTACTTGATAGATTGAAACCCTAGACGTTTTGTCTTCTTTTCATGTAGTAAATGCCCAAATACTTGTACTCTGGCCTGGGGAAAAAAGTGCTCAAAAGAAAAGCAAGTGGGATACGTGAGCAGGATTGTGTTTCCACACAGCTATATACAGTCCAGTGAGACCTGTTCTTATTACCTCACTCTGTTTTTATTCCTGATTACATCTCTGTAGTTTCAATAACCTTGAGGTTTTGTCCTTTCTCTTCCCTTTACTTTAACTAAATCTTCTCACATGCCTTCATCCGCTCTCCCTTAATCCCGCAGAGAAGAATGGCTTTGATTTTAGAGCTTAGGAACCAAGACAAAATGTCCTTCTTCCAAGCAGCCCTGACTAAATCAAAATGGAGGGAAATCATTATAGAGCATCCTAAAAAAAACCTTCACATTAACACCCCCCCCCATAGAACACCCTTCTCACCAATAGGCTTTTATCACAATGAACTCCTTGTAGACAATCATTTATTGATCAGCACTGATTACCTAAGATACCCCCTGCCTGATTGAAAAGTTCTGCTCTTCTCTGAGTACCAGTAATGATTTTTTTTTCTGTGCTTTCAGGTTCCTGTCACTGTGGAAAATGCATCTGTTCTTCCCAGGAATGGTACATTTCAGGAGAATTCTGCGAATGTGATGACCGGGATTGTGACAAATATGATGGCCTTATTTGTACAGGTGTTGTATGCAAGGAGGGGGTTTCAAAAATTGCAGCAACGAGTTCTCTCCTGGTTGTTGGGTGGGCATGGCCATGGTGGGCATAACCTAGTCAGCCTCCTGCATCACGGTGGTGGTGGTGGTGGGCATTTTTGCCTCCCCCAGGCTCTGGAGGCTTTCCTCAAATCTCTGGGAGGGCAAAAACTGCTTCCCACATGCTCCAGAGGCTCTATGGAGGCTGAAAACGGGCTTGTTTCTGGCCTTCCGGAATTTCCAGGAGGCCTGTCCCCCCTCCACCTCCCACCTGAGCCTCCATGCAGGCCATGCACTTACTTCGCAGCTAAATTGGACTGTGTGGAGACTCCTGGGAGGGGAGGGATGGGGTGAGAGTGGCAGGGTGGGCGAGGCCAGCAAGAGGTGGGATTTGGAGGTTCTCTGAACTGGCTATAATGTTAGCTATGGGTTCTCCCGAACTCGGGAAAGCCCTCAGCAGCCCATCCTTAGTTGTATGATCTCCACAGCCAACCGATCTCCTCTGTAAGAAGACACACTACATCTGAGTGGCTTCCAAGCATTGCATGCTCTCACCCACCCAACAGCCTCTTGAGTTCAGAGCAGGCACTATAAACTAAGAGGCAAAGCACCTTTAAATGGTTATTGCTTTGCAAAACAAAGATTTCTAAATGAATGAGAGGAAATAGCTTCCTGACTTTCAAAGATAGTCTTCCTTCATGAATAAGTGAGGGAAATCCTCTTAATTAGACCTGGGGAAAGAAAAAGGCTATGTGTATGAAGCAGAGTTTTAAAGAGTCAATAAGAAAGCTCCCCCCGTAGAGAGAGGGGGGGAGAGGGGGGAGAAAAGGATAGAAGGTGGAAGGGAGAGGGAGGGAGGGAGGGAGAGAGACTGGGAGGGAGGGGGAAGGTGGGCGAGGAGGGAGGAAGGGAGGAGGATAGAGTGAGGGAGAGAGGGAGGAAGATGGAGGGAGAGAGACTGGGAGGGAGGGAGAGAGAGGGAGATGCGCAGAGAGAGAGAGAGAGATTTTTTAGGAATGCTTAAAACAACAACTGGAATTGATTGCTTAGTTCCTATCCTTCCAGTTCCCATTATAAAACTGATTTTTGAAAGAGGAAGGAGTAAATTATTCTATTATACCCAAGAACTTCAAATGAAACACAGAGGCTGTCATAACATCTCTCATACCATAAATGTTCACTATCATAAATACCTTTCTCCGCATGTTGAGGAACCCCTATGTCAAGTCAGGCTCCAAGTAACCTGGACTTGTCTTAAAATGGTGCAAGCTGTCTTTACCTGGTGTTATATTCTTTCCCACTCATGTATACACATGCACAATTGCAATTTCACACAGTTACTCATAAGTTAAATTCTTAGTGCTAGAATTGGACTGGGAAGACCATAATTCAAATGCCATTTGAATTATGAACATGGGTGAATTACTTTGAGGCAGCAACTACTTCCTAGGGGATCTTACCTCACTTCTTGCTCATCATCAGGTCTCCTTAAAACAGAGATACAAAAGGGGTTTATGTGCGATCCACCATAATCAATTTTGGGGTTCTCAGGATCCCCACAATTTGGAAGGAAAATAAATGCCACAAGTCTTGTGAGCTTCAGGCCAAGCCAGAAGGGGGAAATACCTAGAAAGAAAAATAAAAGCTATTTTTTTGTGGTGGTTTATACTTTCGCAGAGCAACCCATTTTTAATTTCAATTATGGACATGTTGTTTTGTTCCAGGAAATGGTATATGTAACTGTGGAAACTGCGAGTGCTGGGAAGGTTGGACCGGAAATGCATGTGAGATCTGGCTTGGGACTGAATATCCCTAACGTTGGCACGAAACACTGAAGACTGACAGATATGTGGTATAAAATGAGGCTGCTAGACTACATAAATGTAAGATGAACACAACCCAAAAACCCTACCCATCCTAATCAATCAGCTCAAGAAAATATTTCTTAAAATATATGAGCTGTTTGGATCTGTGGTTCTAATTCTGCATATATATTCTTTCTCTCTCTCTCTCTTGCATAGCTTTTAAGTGTGCTACAAATCTTGAGACAAGATTTATTATGTAATGTACCGTATTTTTTGGTCTATAAGGCACACTCCCACCCCCCAAAGTGGGTGGAAATGTCTGTGTGTCTTATAGAGCATATGTTGCTGAAGCCCTGCCCACCTGCCAGCCCCCATCCTTTGGTCTCTGCCTCCAAGCAATTTTGCTTCCTTGTAGCAAGCAACAAACAGCCTGGTCAGTTTCAGCACAGCCTGATTTAGCACAAGCAGCTGATTGGCGGTTGGATCTTCCTCCCGGAATACCACAATCAGCTGTTCCAGGCTGCAGGGATCACTGCCGCCTATTGGTGCCATTGCCGCCCATTGCCGCCACCACCTATCACGGCCTCTGCACACTCCATTTTTGGCTTCTGCATACCCTGCTTTTGGCCTCCGTGCATCCTGTTTTCAGCCCATTACAAAACAGGGAACAGCTGATTGGTGGGATTCCGGGAGGCTGATCCAATTGCCAATTAGCTGCTCGCGCTAAATCAGGCTGTGCTGAAGCTGACCAGGCTGTTTTCTGTTTGCTGCAAGGAAGCAAGTTGCTGGGAGGCAGATTTTTTTTCTTGTTTTTCCTCCCCAAAAGCTAGGTGTGTCTTATAGTCCAGAGTATCTTATAGTGCAAAAAATACAGTACCTGGATTACTGAATTTCAATTTCCTAGTAATGGAAGAAGTGTTTTAAGTGACATAATTCAAAATGGTTTAGGATTATGCAAAATGACTGAATTGGTGGTGACATTGATGGAGGGGGGATCCTTCTGACTATGGAAATCAGTTCATTTTTCTCTTGAAAACTTTCATTTCGATCCCTACAAAAGCTACTTGCTGTCTAATTTATCACTTACTATCAATCTTCATTCACTTATCTACCAAACCTGGGGGAAAGAGCTGGATCGAATGGGAGCATTTAAGGACATCCCTCCCTGCAATAAAGCATTGCTTCCTTCCACAGGATTAGCAATGAAATCAAACCATTTATCTTGATTTATGCATCCCCTGCTTTTTTTAAGGGAAAAAAAAATAAAAGTACCTGAATCTTGAAAAATACGTTCTATGTGAGTCATTTAGGCACAGGTTGCAAGCATACAGTGTTTGCTTAAATGCTTGTTTTTCACAGCATAATTTTATTGCAATTTCTTTGTCCTCTTTGCCTACACTGCTGTCAAAATCTTGTTGGTTATAATTCTGCCAGTCTTGTTAGAATGTTTCACCTGGTATGATGACCAACAGGAAGAAGTCACTTTCAGTACATATTTAACCACAAGTAGGTGGATTACAAAATAATTGGGGACAAAGGGAGTGACAGTAAAAAAAGAAGAGGAATCTGGCAACAAGGCCCAGCAATGCTATGGGGCACTAAGCAGCAGAGAAATAATTCATGCTTGGCAAGGTGAATTCTGTTGTCTCTCCTTTCGATTGCATTAAAATGCTCCTTTTGATTAAAATATCAAATATATACTTGGACAATTCTGTTTGGAATATCTTCGTGTGCGTGCCTTTTTGTGCGTCTGTGTGTGTGTGTGTGTGCGCGTGTGTGTGTGTGTGTGTTATACAGCCATGGTGGTGCAGTGGTTATAATGCACCATTGTAGGCTAACTCTACCCACTGCCAGCAGTTCGATTCTGACTGGCTCAAGGTTGACTCAGCCTTCTGTCCTTCCGAGGTTGGTAAAATGAGGATCCCAGATTGTTGTGGGCAATATGCTGCCATTTGCAAACTGCTGAGAGAGTTCTGAAGAACACTATGGAGGCGTATATGAGTCAAAGGGCTATTGCTATTATAAATCTCCATATTGTCAAAAAAAATTCTCAGTATACAAAAATAAGTTGATATCAACTGTGTGTATGCACATATACATACACATGTATTCCCCCCCAAAAAAAAGTAAAATAAAGATAATATGCATTCTTTGTGGCAAACTGATACAAAAGAGGACTTCTACGTGGGCATAGGTACTACCAGAACAATTCAGAACCCCACCCACTGCCAATCACATACTTCTCCCCCCCCCAGCACCATCACTGCCACTTGCCAACTAATTAGCTGGTAGCTTCTTGTCCTGTGCACGTGCAAGCACACGCATGAGCGAACCTGTAGTAAACTGACTAGCAACCCACCACTGATCAGGTAAGGGTTCCATCAGTTCAGGGTCTTGTGTTGAGTCTTGTCATGAGTCAGGTGTGGGTATGTCAGGGGAGGGTCATTGAGAGGTGAAGTGCTGGCTGGGGGGGGGGGTGTTGCGTGGGTGGGTTGAGGGTCGCTACTGTTTCTGATTGGCTATATGCAGGGCCGGATTTTCCTATAGGCTAACTAGGCTTCAGCCTAGGGCCTCAAGATCAAGAGGGGCCTACATTCAAATTGTTAGCAAAATTAAAACTACACTATTCTAAAAATAGTGAACACTAAAACACTGAACCAAAAATAAGGAGAAATTCTACGCATATGACTAATAAACAAACATAAAAATGCATTGGTTAAGATCGTTCCAGCACTGCGGCAGTTGGGGAGCCCGCCCACGTTCCTGGCACCAGCGGTCGGGCGAGAGGCGCGGCCACTCCCAGTAGCCGCCCCGTCGATGCGGAGCCCACCAGCGGCCAGGCAGGTGAGGGCGAGGGGGCCGAGCTGGGCAGCTGAGCACAGCAGGGGAGGCGGCTGGCCTCGCTACCTTTGCCGCAGAGCAGAGCCGCCCTCCGTCGGGAGGCCAGCTATATATATTGATATATATTAATATATATCACAGTAATGATGTATTTTATTGTCTCTCATGTAATTTACAAACTTAAAAATGGGAGGTGAAAGGGCCTCATAAGTGGAATAGCCTAGGGCCTCTTTTCATCTAAATCCGGCCCTGGCTATATGGTTGAGTTGAGGTCTGAGGGATTCGTAGGCTGGTTGCAGGTCGTAGAAGGCATTGCCGTATGAAAAAGGTATCAAACTTTGATATTTTAAAAAGAGAACAAAAAGAACAAAAGAGAAGGTCATTAAGGGAAGATGCCTTTTCCCAAGTTGTCTTCTCTAAACTGGATCCTTGTGGACTTCCTCTATCAATAGTAAGTGCTGTGTTAGTCTGGCAATGGTGAGTATTAGTAGTGAGATCAGCCAGTTGGAAACTCTGTTTTCTAAGTCTTTAAAGTGGGGTCACTTTTGGGTGCTTTGGCAAACTAAATAGTACCTGGGAATTCTTCTCCGAATGGGATTATAATCAGAGTGGGAGGGGGAGAATTGAACCAGTAATTAGGGACAAAATGGGTCCAGCTGAGTCCACTGGCAGCTGTATATCATCAGCCCTCTTATAGGCCATAAGAATGCTTTACACACACAAACAGGAAAATCTAAGAATATTATTTGAAATTTCAGAGGCAGAATTTATTCACAGTGAAGTTACACTGAGGTTTTTTTTAAAAAAAATGCCCCCCCCCCCAAGATTTATTTGCATATAATTGCATTTTGTACATCAACATTTGCCAACTGTTTAGTTCCTCAAAGGGGAAAATGTAGCTTCTTTTCAAAGCAGTTACCCTTTTCTGTAAAATCTGTAAAAGCTTCATTGTTAAATAGTTTACATGTTTGGGAAAACATTGCATTTTAATATAAAAAATTAATACGTTGCTTTGTTGCAGCAGTTCAGTAGCTGTATTTGAATTCTGGACTCTCCCGTTGGCAAAAGTACATATGTTTAATTATAGTAAATATTTTGTGGGGTTTTTTTTATAGAAAGAGCAGATAAAAGCCTCTAATAAATAAATGAATGTAATATGAAATTGCAACAGGACACCAGAGTTATCTAATCCTCACTCCCCATGTGCCATAAGAATCTTGATCTTTTTTAAAAAGCATTACAACAACCTCAGATTTGAACTTGTATTCCTCAAGAGTTGTGAGCACAGTAGCCCCTAAATGTCTTTGCATAATGCACTATTAGAAGTTACGTTCAGGCATCATCACAAAAATAATCCTCAAAGCTACAATACGTCATTTGCAAAGTTTGCATTTTTCAAAAATATATCGATGCAATGTTGTTACGATAATTTATGGTGAACTAATAGATCAGATGCTGCTTGACTAGAAGCCCTAAAAGAAATTATTCTGTGCAGGAATAGTAGGGGATTTTACAATCAACAACTAGAAGGATTCATTGAACATTTGTTGGCTGTATTAATTTAGTGGTAGGAACAATTTAATAGTCAAAACCATATGTTATTGGTGCAATATGGCTATTGTTGCATAAGTGTAAGCCACTTTAACCACAGAAAAGGTCTTGAATGGTGGAACCTGTAATCAGGAGAACTGTGACTTCCTTAGATGGGTAATAGAAAAGGGGCTGAAAATAAAATGTAGTTTCTGATTGGTAACCATGGCTTTATGCCTGAAATCTAAAATATTACATGTGTAAAAAGACTTCTGTAAAAAAATCATGTTGGTGTGAGTTCCATTCTGCACGGTTAAGTTCAGTGGTGGGGTCCGGATCCCCATATGGGTGCGCAAAGTGCACACATGTGTCTTAGCGCCTCCGCGAGCCTTCATGACACTTCAGCTGCTCAGCAGAGAGTCACGCAGGTGCTTTATGTGCCGTGCGCGGAAGCACCGAAGACTTAAAAGACAAGTAGGGAGCTCGAGCAGGCAGGTGGGCCCTCCAGAGCACCATACCGGAATGGTATCCAGTGCTCTGGGCAGGCTCTGGTACGCCTGTACCAGAGCATACCGCCTGCAACCCACCACTGGTTAAGTTCCACAATGGTGTCAAAACTAAGAGATGGAGCCTTTATCTTTATATTACATGGAATTGAACAGTGTTTCTCACCCAACATGCAAACTACAAGCTCTAAAGTACTTACAGAAGCAATAAGGAGAAAAGAAAGTCCAAGGTGAACAGTAGACTCTTACTTTGTGGTGCCATTCTGATTCTTGGAGTGAATGTCTCTAATATTTAGCATTTATCTCTATTTGAATGACTCTGTTCTGTGATCAATACCACTAAATTTTGTATCTCCAACATCAGGCAAACATAGACAGAAAACAACCTCGCAGATATTTTAAAATCCATTTTGCAAAAAAATACACTGATTAACAGTTAATCAGGCAGACGTTTCTTCTTTTCCACCTTGTTTTCTCTTAGCAGGTAATTTCACCAAAGTTCAAAGTTTAATGAATTTATATGCCGCCCAATCCCGAAGGACTCCGGGCGGCTTACATAAAAACAACTCTAAAAAGAATACTAAAAATTAAAATAGAGAGGGAAAGCAAGTTAAAAAACACATCATGCACTCAATCTTAGTGGGGCTGGACCTCATTCATGAAGTCAACAGCCCCAGGCCTGCCGGAATAGCCAAGTCTTAGTAGACTTTCGGAAGGCCGAGAGAGTGGGGAGGGTCCGGATCTCTGGGGGTAGATCATTCCATAGGGCCGGGGCAGCTACGGAGAAGGCCCTCCCCCGAGGAGCCACCAGACAACATCATCTAGTCGATGGCACCTGGAGAAGGCCCATCCTATGTGATCTTATCGGACGCTGGGAGGTATGTGGCAGAAGACGCTCTTCGTGAAGGAAAAAGGGGCAAGAAAGGAGTGGGTGATTCTAGACACACGTACTCAGCCCTAGACCATGAAAACCAAAAAGCTACTACTTATCAACCCACACTAGAGTAGGGTGCTCAGTTACAACCAGCGGTGGGTTTCAACCGGTTCGCGGCGGTCCCCGCAAACCGGTTGGTCGGCGAACCCAGAAGTAAGTAACTTCCCGGAACGACGAACGGCCCACCCGCCTCCCTGTGCTCCTTACCCGGTTTTGACGAGTTCTGCGCTTCCACACATGCGCAGTACGCATACAGCGCCTGCGCGATCCTCCAGGAGCAGCTGGAGCATTGCACAGATGCTAGTACGCATGTGTGCACTGCGCACGTGCACGACGCCGACGCCGGCCCCATTCCAACCGAACCGGTTGGAACGGGGTGAGAAACCCACCCCTGGTTACAACCCATAATATTTCAAGGCCTGCAGTGCAAATGCAGAGGCCTTCATCCTTCTGTGGACCAATTTTGGTTAGCCCAACAGTAACATCTGTTTGTCCGGATATACACCCATCGGCCAGGGTTATGCATGCTACCAAAGTGTTTTGGATTTTATATGCCTGCCAATGCAGCACCTGTTCATTAGATTATTAAATTTGTTACAGCAGCCTAAAGTTTTTCAGGCTTCCTTGCTGCGATGAGCAAATATGTTGTTGCTTTAAGAGTCACATTAACTTTAGTCTGGACCTCTTAAAGCAACGTTATCTCTTTTTCAGGTTCCTGCAGAGGTTTTGCTGTGCTGCTCCCTCATGAAGCCTGGAAGCATTTCAGCTAAGAATCAATGACAACCTCATCACCTTCTACAATTCATGAATTGTTTTTTTTTAAGTTTTGATATTTGCAAAAACAACCCATTTTTTTAAAAAAAAAACTTACTTCCCTTGTGCTCAAGTTTATTGCTCTCTTTTGTAGTCTTTGAAGTTCAACTTTTAATACCTTTATATATGCACGTGTTCATACCAGAGGTGGGTTGCTCCTGGTTCGGCCCGGTTTGGCTGAACTGATAGTGGCGGCGGCAGGAGGCTCCGCCCATCCACCTGGACGCTTCTGTGCATGCGCAAAAATGTTGCACGTGAGTGCACGCGCGAGCACGAGCGAACCAGCAGTAATCTGGTTAGCAACCCTCCACTGGTTCACACACTTATCTGGGTAACAGTTTTGAACTAGTTTGCCATTGCTTTGTTTTGAGATGTTTGTTAACTTCCCATCTAGCCTACACCTTTGGAATTACCTGGTAGTCACCCACCCAATCAGCCCTGATCCTGCTTAGCATCTAAAGTTAGGCAATTCAGCAAGATGTTGTAACCTGGCAAGAATTAACCATCTCTGCATTACGTTGAAATTGGGGTTTATAAACCTGGATCATATGTTACTGTTGGGAAGCAGCTGATAACTCATTCAAGATAGTCTTAAGCCCTTCTATTTAGGAATTAATACTGATTAGTAAAGCAGAGTTGGTAAATCTTTTAGTAATGGTGGAGATAGTTACTTTTTTTGGGACGGGGAAGGGAGTGGGCAATACAGTAGTAGGTAAATTATGTCACGTGTGAACACAGATTGATTAATTTCATTGATTTCAGTTATATTGGGCTTTCTCTCTATAGAATTAAACTAATAACAGCTCAACAACTATAACCATATTATAAGCATCTTCATAGAAATAAGAGAATCTTTACATTCTTTATAGGAACTTTATGCTCTAAACTCCACCATCCTTCCAGCACTTTGTTACTGTCAGATCAGGCCAGAATGAGTTCATTTCTTGAACTGTCACAAAATGCTGTTTTAGTGGGTGTAGAAGAGAGCATGATGCAACGTTTCTTAACACTGTGAGTTATCTTGCTGTTATCTTTAATTCTTCTATTTGCTGTTTTATTGCCAGCTTTGCCAGTGTACTAATTTTTCTGCTCACTGGCCACAATGAAGCGTTCATTCATTCGTTTTCCAGCATGGCTGTGAAACAACATACCCAGTTTTCCAGCACAGCAGAGATTATTATTCTGTCGCTTTTATGTCATCCTCTAATTCCAGTACCTCCAAATTTCACTCTGGAATAAATTATTCAGATTGCAAAGTAAAATCGGTTGCAGCTGTGCAATAGAATGTATTAAAACAGGAACATGTTGCGGTTGTTTTTAACCAAACAGGAACAAACTGTTGCAAGTGACAAAAAAGGTTTTTCATGGTGAATTTTGAGGATTCACCTTTCAAGTATCAACACATGGTTCCATCTGCAACATCCTGTAAAAAGAGCACAAAATTAACAACCTGGTAACCTCCACAAAACCCGCTCCCCCCAGTTTTTCATGATAGAAAAAGCCAGCTATCATACATTAAAAAAATTTGGCTGCTTGATCAAGAGTTGTTTGTTCATACTTCCATCCAGTTAATAATTGGTAGCAATGGGCCATTTCACCCAAGAATTCTAGGTTTATTGATGGTGGGAGGCAGTGGTGGGTTTCAAATTTTTTAGAACCTCTTATGTAGGTATGGCTTGCTTTGTGGGAGTGGCTTGCTGGCCATGTGACCAGGTGGGAGTGGCTTGCCAGCCATGTGACTGGGTGGGAGTGGCTTGCCAGCCATATGAATGAGTGGGAGTGACTTGGCAATCATGTGACTGGGTGGGCATAGCCAACTTGTAAAATGTGGTGAAACTCACTTAACAACGTTCTTGCTTAGCAACCAAAATGTTGGCTCAGGAACTCTAGCATTTGAAGCACGCAAGTCTTAAAGCTGTCAAGTTACAAGACTTTTGCACCCCTAACCCTTTAGAAAAAAACCCCAGGGGTGTTCAAACTTACAGCTTTAAGACTTGTGGACTTCAACTCCCAGAATTCCTCCTCTCGCTCTTCCTCTTGATGATGTGCAGACGGGTGGTTCTAAACGGCACTGTAGATTTGTGGAACCTTTTCTATAGAAGAGGTTAGAACTGGTAGGAACTGACCCCTGGTGGGAGGGAATGATTAAATCCACTCCATAGTGCATCTGGGATAAGATTAGATCCCTTTCCTTGTTTATAACTAATATTATTACACCACACGCTACATATAAAATAAACAACTCTTTTGCTATTTAGAGAAGATTGGGAAATAATAAGGGACTAAGAAGCCATTGCATAACTTGTACACTGTTCTAATCTCATTTATCGATTTGGGGGAGTAGATGGCAGAATTTGCTATTAAGCAGAACTCCAATGCACAATTATTCATTTCTACAGGGATACACATTCTTCTTCTTCTTCTTCTTGTGCCATAGCCGTCATCGGACGTTGGCGATCATGTTGGCAATCCTAATTTTGTCAACAGTCGCATGAAAAAGTGCTGCTGAGTTTTGTCCAAAGCAGTCCCTTAGGTTCTGAAGCCATGATGTTCTTCTTCTGCCTGGATCTTGTTTGCCTTCCATTTTTCCCTGGAGGATTAAGTGAAGGATGCTGTATTTTTCTGGGTGTCGCATCACATGTCCAAAATATTCTAACTTTCACTTTTTAATGGCTTTGATGATTTCCATTTGCTTTCCCAGGTGGCTTATTACTTCCCCATTTGTGATTTTGTCAACCCAGCTTATACGTAACAGCCGTCTGTATATCCACATTTCAAATGCTTCTAGTTTCTTCAAGTGGTTTTCTGTCAGAGACCAACTCTCTACTCTACTCTCTACTAGGTTTACACATTAACAATTTCAAAATGAAGATATTATTTTAAAGCCAATTAAGCATTCAGGAACAAATAGCAGTGGAAGGTGTATTCTTACTTAAAAGTGCAGATGAAATCCTATGTGTTTGAATGTTTTTTCTTAATTAAGCCCTGGTCACACAAAAAAACCCCACATCAGGATGCTAACTAATTGTGAAAGCAGACATATCAGCTTTTGACATTCGATAGCTTTGAAAATTTCTTTGGGAGGTTAATTTAGGTCTAATGAAAAAGAATTATTACACATCTACTCCCACATAGTAACCAAACTAGCTTTATACATCCCAGCAGAAGCAGCTGTGAACAAAAAGGATGTTGCAAGAAAATACTTGGGCTAGTTCTTTGAGCAGTCACCTTCATGCTTTTTATGAATACAGCAAATGTTGTGTCAAACAAGCACTTTTAAACATTGGTGTTTGGGCTATATTCCCTACATAATTTACCAACTTTAAGATGGGAGTTGAAATCCACACATCTTAAAGTTGCCAAGGCTGGGAACACTGGTCTAGACCAAATTCCAAATTTCTTGACAATAAATTAGATAATATCGTGACCCGTCAAAACCGCGCTCGACTAAACCGCGCCCGATTAAACCGCATCGCTGACGTCATCAACAGGGCGACAACAGCCAGCACGGAGAAAGAAGAGCGCTTTAAATAGCGCTTTGAAAGCAAGCCGATTCAACTTAAGGTAAGGGTTAGGTTTAGGGTTAGCTTTAGGGTTAGGTTAAGGGTTAGGATTAGGATTAGGTTTAGGTTAAGGGTTAGGTTTAGGTTTAGGGTTAGGTTAAGGGTTAGGTTTAGGGTTAGGTTTAGGATTAGGTTTAGGGGGGGTTAGGTTTAGGGGTTAATTTTAGGTTCAGGGTTTACAGTGTGCTTCTGTCTCCGCGCTGTTGTCGCCCTGTTGATGACGTCAGTGACGCGGTTTAGTCGGGCGCGGTTTAGTCGAGCGCGGTTTTGTGGTGGAACCAGATAATATATACTGTAAATCAAATCAGCTGTTGCACTATTGTAGCACAATCACTGGGTAGGTTTTAGCCAAAACTCCAGTTCACTTTTATTGTTAGTTATTTTACTGCATAGACTTACTTCAAGTGGATCAGATATCATAACCATATAGGGATAAATTCCATATTTTGATATGGAATTTATGAATGTTGCTGGACTAATAAGGCTAACTAGGAAATGGGAAAAGATGGGAAAGATCTACTTATCTAATATTTTGGCAAGAAACAGAAGAAACAGTTAACTCACATTTTATTTAATAATATTTTATCCAAAATGTGGGTTTTTTTTTTTTTCATTTTGTCTCTTAAGACTAAATGTAAGCAGACACCAGTGAGTAAAACTAAGTTTGTTCAAGGGATTTCTTTTTAGATTGAGATGTTCCAAATTAAAAGCCAAATTAAATAAAGGCTAAGGCTTTGTTTAGGAGAAAATTTCAGAATGTGTGTGTGGGGGGGTGTTATCTATCTATCTATCTATCTATCTATCTATCTATCTATCTATCTATCTAATCATCTTCTGAAATTTTCTGAAATAGATATAGAAAACATTTCCACATACAACTTTATGATCCCACTCATTATGGAAGGGAGGATTCAGGAATCACTGCAAGGATTCTTGCTTCTGTATCTTGCCCTTTAATTTAGAATGATTTCTCAATGCACCAAGTAGAACAGTGTTTCTCAACCTTGGTGACTTTAAGTCCTGTGGACTTCAACTCCCAGAATCCCCCAGCCAGCTATGCTGGGGGATTCTGGGAGTTGAAGTCCACAGGACTTAAAGTCACCAAGGTTGAGAAACACTGAAGTAGAATGTGTTCTCTCTGTAGATATGAATGCCAGCCTAAGAGGGGGTGGGTTCCAACTCCTCCAATTGAATTAGAAGTGTATGACTTGACTATCACCACCATCTTTATTGATAATATTGCCTCTATTTCAGGCATTCCAGGAACTGACTGGTGGATTAAGATCCAAATGGGCAAACTTAATGGAGAAGGCTCAGTCATAAAGATAGAGTGTACATGGAAGTATAAAACACACAATCTATAGTTACACATTGATTCCATCAGATTTACAGTACAGTTCTTTAGGAAATAACAGGCAGCCGAAAAGAAAGTTTCACATGACAGCAAAATTAATTTGAAAGGGAACCAAAGGTGTCATCTCGTCCTGGAAAACAATGAGAGAGATAATAAACCAAGGACCTCCCTAAGATTTTCTTTGGTGTGATTTGGGGAACTGAGCTTTGCCAAATTATTTTGATGTCTCATTAGGCTGCAACCGATGCTGTGCTACTTTGCACATTAAAAAAAATATGTAAAGGGTATTTTTAAATATGTGTTTCATATAAATATTTTATTCAATATGCTGTATCTGTGTATACAACAAAATGGTAATAAACACAAACTGTACAATGCAGACAAACTTGTTGCTTATATGTATGTCAGTTTTGCAGTACATACCAACAGGTCTGATACATATAGCCTACTACATGCAAATCATTATTACCATCCTTTTCCCATGCAAACAGATGAGACAAACTTAAAAAAAGTAACTAAAGTACAAGGAACCACACGTTCTCTCCTCTGTGCTGAAATGGATTTAGATTCTCAAATAAGCTTATTTGAGATCCTCCCAGTCATGGAAGGTGTGAAGGCAATCTACATCCATTACAACAAAGAGGGGAATACATGTGTTCTACTTATAGTATATAGTGCCAATCATTTACAAACATGAACTCGGTCTTCTTATTAACTACATGGCTGGTTGACATGGCAGTATGGGCACGAATGTAAAAATTTAAGGGAATGTATTGCAGCTGGCAAAAGAGAGTAGTTCCCTTTGGCTAATCTTGATTGTGGCCCCAAAACCTCTTTGTACATGGAAAGAGAAGAAAAGGTGCCCCAACAGAAGAATTGTGCAATGAGTACAAGTCTGGAGCAGCAGAAAAAAAAAATCTTACTGGCATAATAAAATGAGTTGACAAGCTGATGTTACCTCACCTTATGCTTCATGGTTTATGTTTGGTTCCAAGTCCTGAGGTGATTTACAAGCCCCCAACCTCTCCCCTCTCCAAGCTCCATACATCATCATCATCATCATCATCATCATCATCATCATCATCATCATCAAAATGAAAGGGAAATGATACATTTCACACTTTTTATTTTGCACTCTTGTCTGAGAGCTTTCAGTTGCACAGTACAGAAGTATACTGAAAATCAAAGTAAGCAGCCTCAAATAACTGGTGCTCTAGGAAAAAACCCACAAAACATTTCAAAATTCAGAAAAAAAATGTGACAGGCTGGTAGAGCTGGGCAGAGACCAATTCTGTGTCTACTATGCAGAGTGTCTGAAATGGCATGGCTTCTAAAATCCCCCAGGCCACTGCTGATCCACTTGTGGAGAACCACAATGACTTCTTTCTACCCTGTGTGGGGATAAAATTTAAAAAAAGCCTTCTTCCCATATCTAAGATATTCCTTCTCTAGAAGCCAAGGAGAAAAGGATGTTTATGGTTCATTTTTGTGTGCCAATTCTTTCCTTTGTTGTAAAACACTTTTAATCTTTTTTGTTGTTGTTTTTCAAATGCTACTAAATTCTGGGAACAGAATAATGTTTAATGTGCTTCACTTATGTGGCTGAAAGAAATCAACTTAAAACAGCCTCTTACCATGCATGGAGAAACCAAGAAATTGGAGGGTCAAATACTCCTGTTGTACATGAATAACCTACTAGCAATGTGCTACACACCTACCTTAAGGGCTTACTTATTCAAATAGAAGTTGATATGAATCAAGATTCAAGAGTTAATTCAAAGTTTAATCTGTTACCACCAAACCAAATAGGAAATCTGAACATTCCATAATAACTATGAAAAGTAAAGCAATATTTAAAATCACGTTGAAAAAAAAGTTCCAAAGTTGAAATGGAAAACAAACATGAGTGCAAATGTTTAGACATTTCATACATGATTTTCCAGAACAAAGATACATTTTGGTCCACATCATGCTTTCTTGTTTTCAATATAGTTTCCCAGTATCTACTTTGAAAAATTTATCCATAAGAGTGTTTTGTAAGAATAGCCTGTACTATTCTTTCATTTTGGCCTCAAGGCTCTCTATCAAAAAAAATAAAAAATACTAGTATTTATTTCATTTAGTAATCAAAAAAGAAACATTCTTGACCTTGTTCTTTCATTAGAATTTTCTTAAATTTGTAGAATACAGGGAAAACCAAAATAATAAGATAAATGCAAGGCACCGAAAATCTAGCAATTTGGTGGCCATAATATCCCAAGAAGCTGGACTGGAAACATAGTGCTGTGGTATAGATAAAACAATATATTGCCTGGACTTTGCATGCTAAGCTATCAAAGAAATGCAAAGGAACCCTTCAAATATGTTAAAAATCTTTCCTCTCTTTGTAACACTGAAAATATTAAAGTATAATCGGTAACTATCTTTTGCATTGGTGCTGCAGAGAAAAACACAACTTCCTTGCCCATGCTTTGCTGAGTAAGAGTGAACTACAGCCATAAATAAAGATGGGATTACGTTCCATTGTTTAAAAACAGGAGAAGGAATCTATTGTTTTGAAAGAGACGTAGGTAGCAGAATTCCCATTCATTCTATTTTTTTTTCTTTTGAATTTCAGATAATGAGTACTAGTAGATGAAAAATGAGCCTTAATTCAGGCCTACAAGGCCTACAGAGTTCTTTGGACCCACTTTCTTAAAAATATGTGGGTCTTGCTCGCTGGGCAAGGCAAATGTTACCATTACCAGTAAGTCTGTGATATGTATAAAACACACACACGCACACACAGGGGGTATCAAACATTGGCCTTGAAAGGTTGTTGACTAGCCACACATGATGCTTTTCCTTCCTCGGGAACATACTGGACTGTATTCAAGCGCAATCCTTATTTGCAATGATCCTATCTTTTACAGGTACGATCCCTAACAGGGTTTTGAAGGCTCCCCTAGTTCTCTGATTGCTTTCCAAAACTAAGCCATCAGCAACGCTTCAATCTGAGCAAAACATAATCCCTGCAAAGGAGTCACACAGACAGCGGAGCAAGCAGCCTCATAAAAAAGAGGAGGAAGAAAAAATCCATAATAGCACAGGTTTTACAGCATCTATCTAGAAATTACTTGTTATTATTCTGTGGGCTACAAAATTGAACTTGAAACACAGGGGAGGGAGGGGAGGGGGGGTCTCCTGGGCTCCAAAGGGGGAGTTATGGGTAACTGTCAGCAGGCAAGAGATATCAAGTGTACTTGTGAAGTATGCCATTCACATGAGGTGTCACAGTCACAGAAAAGAGATTAAAAGGCATTCCATATCTGGTAGGGCATTCTATGGTCGGAGTTCAGCTGGTCATCCAGAAGTCTTTTGCTGTGGGAGGAGTTACAGATTTGGAAGGAGTACAGAGCAAGCCGTCACTTGCTTCCAGCCAATCCGCACACACCAGAGTGGGAGAGTCTTGCAAGGATAAAGTGCTCAGCTGTACATAGAGAGTTCCGTAAGTCACAACATCCCCAAGGCTCTGGCTATGTGGTCTTACTCTTGTTCACTGGTTTTCCACCATTCATTATTGCCGATGCACTTGTGCTTTTACTTGGCGTCACCCCAGCCTTTGGCACTGTTTCCCCAACATCATGTAGAGAGGGTTCTCGAT